>NC_053454.1:69421001-69559845 GCF_015227805.2 Hirundo rustica | reverse complement strand
ATATGCATACACTGCTAAACTAGCACATTTAGAAATAGCAGTAAAAGAATTTTAAACATTATGAGTCCAAAATTGAGCCAGCTAATCTTCAGACTACAATTGGTATTTGTCTGTCACTGACTGACTTTGGTCTTCATTTTATCAGAGTTTACCAGCTATGCATAATTCTATTTTCCAGGAGACTGACCAACATTAGCCCACTGCACCCATCATCAAAGTGTCTTTCATTTCTTAGCAGAGCAGTGGGCAACTGTTCTCATTACAGTGATTTCATTTCCTGCCTCTCTTCCTGGTGGTGGTTCGGATTTCTCCAAGCAGCCCTTTGTCCTCACAATCTATAAATGATACCAGGCAGAAAAGGAAAATATTCCACTGTTGTTATTTTTTACATGCATATATATCTGCCACTCCTTTTTGCATCTGTTGCCAAATACTGTGTGTTGGGTTTCCTGGGATGTGATCAGAAAGAGCATGCATGTGAGTATTGCACTTGTATGTGAAATAATTCTGATAGATATGCATCAGGGAAAAAAAAAATCTGCTACATTAAGTCTTGGGGAAAAAAAAGTATTTCAAGAGGAGGAAAAAAATACGAAATTGATCACACTGTGGGACTTAGCCTTTATTTCTCAGTGTGAAAGAAACCCCTACTGAGCAGCCCCACTGACTTAAAATAAGGAGAATTCTCACAGGATTTGCGGTTGTTGGATCAAACCATCACATGCATTGCTTTTGCAGTTGTTTTTTCTCCATAAGGACATTTTATTTTTCTCTTCCTTCTCCCTTTATAGCAGCTTAACCCCACAGTGAAGTCAAAATCATTTTACTTAAGTGATGCCACAGCAAAAATCTGTGCTGCTATGGAAATGAATTTGGTACCACAAACTCGACAGTGCAACTTCACTGTGGGGATCAAGTACGAAAGCGAGATTGACTGAGAACAAGCAAGCTTTTAATTTCTCCCATAATTATCAAGTGTGGCAAGATGAATTATGAAGAACAAATGAAGGGTGAATATTTTAATTATTTTCAGTCTACCATGTTTCAGAGTTTCTTAAGCCCATCATTACTGTTCTGTTTAGTTAGGAAGTGTATATAAAAGCAAAGCATAAACTACACAAAAGTCTATGTCTTAGGTATTCTTACAGGTGATAATTATGAATGACAAAGGTCAAAGGAGAGCTCCATGTTCACCTCTATTTTCTCATCTGCATGCTAAGGAATTTGTGAAACTCCTAGAATCTCTCCCCACTGCATAAATTAAGTATTTGGGGGACACAAATATTTCATAAGGAAGAGATTATGCTTTAGCTGCAAATCAGAATTGTTGGTCACTGCTACATAGATTATATATGAGCTCAATTTCTCACCAATCTAAAAAACCTGAATGTACAAAAAGACCCAACCCAACCAATCAACCAACCAATAAACAAAAATAACCAAAAACCCCTCAAGGATACAGAATAACCTTTTTTTTTTTTTTTTTTTTTTTTTTTTTTTTTTTTTTTTTTTGGTAGATAGCCATGTTCACAGTATAGGCAGAAGTCAAATTAAGTTATTCAGTAAAATAAAATTTTAAAAAAACCAAAACAAACAAAAACAAACACCACACCCTGGTTTTCTTTTTTCACCTGTAAGAAATCTATATTGTCTGGGAGAGAATACCCTAGAAATAAAAATAAAATTACACTAAACAGTTTTCAAGAGAAGCACAGGGAAAAGGACAGCATATACAAGTACATACTACAATATTTTGCTAACTGTATTATTCCTAAAATCAGCAGTGTAAGATGGGCAGCTGGGTCAACTTAGCAGGCGGTCTGCCTGTGGTTAAGGGACAGCTGTAACATGGTCTGGGGCAAGAGTCAGCTACTTTTTTCTGGGCATGATGAACTGGCTAACCTCTGGGCACCACATGACCCTGTAGTTACTTAAAGCAGTTTAGTCAAGGCAACAGAGTACTGCACAGTGCATTTATTGCTCTAGGAAACAAGATGACTTCCCTTTGCCGTCCATCTCTTATTTCTTCCCCGTCTCATTTTACAACCTGAAGTTCTCTGTAGCCTGGACAAGCCTCCTCCATCCCAGTGGCTATTAATTCTGATAACATCTTTTAGGTGTATACAACAGCCAAACAATAGCTAAATTATACACTGCCATTTAAAAAAAAAAACCACAAATGCCCCAACACCCTTGAGCAGTCAATTTCCACAAACAGACCAAAAAGTAAGCTGCATAACAACACATTAAAAAAAGCCTGAAACAAACATCTAATTCCCAAACAGAAGATGAAGTTGAATGATTTCTCTGACAGTTTTTACATACACAGGCACATGCACGCAAACATATAATAAACCTCTTGATGCCACATAGGACAAATTCCTTACTTGGCTTGTTAGTAAATTCTGTTCTGGTGGCAAAAGTGACCCATATGGCTGAAGTAATCTTAAGGAGTAAAAAGGCCAAGGAGCCAATGGGCAACAAAACTCGTTGCAATAATTGGATGATGCTTCTTCAGTCACATTTTCACCAACTGCATCTGAGACATTTCATATTTTCAGTTGTTTTTGACTCAGTTCAGATCTCTGAAAACAACTTTAGATGAGAAAATAGGCAATTTTGTTCTAAATTACAGACCGATGTATATTAATAATAAAAGTTACAGACAACCCAATTCTAGAACCGAATTAAGTGCACAAGATGACTTTTATTGATTTTTTTCTTTTCTTTTAGTATTATGTTCCCAGCATTTAATGAAAGTTTCAGACCTGGGATCTGATTTTTGAAGTGTCATTACAATAGGTTCTGCTCCCACTGCACTGTCAGCCTGCATGCAGGTGGTCATCTTGCAGAAGGAAGGACTTCATTTCATACCCTGTGGCTGGGAATGGAATTACCATATAAGATTCTATTTTAAGGTCTGAGCTGTATTTATCTTTATTCCATCTTTCATCCTCTTGTTACTGCTTCCTTCTTTAGCCATCTTCATTTCTAATGTACTAATGATTATATTATTCAGCACAAATGAATTGGCAAATGTGCAAAGTCAAAACCAGAACTAGTTCTGAGCCAAAATACAAAGTAAACATCTTAATCTCAGAGCACAAAATCCGAGTCTAACGTTGCCTTATCCCAAACTCAAAAGCATAAAAATTCTACCATTTACACCAGAGATTAACTGAAGATCCATCAGAGGTGCTAAATAACAAATTACAAAATATAACGACTATGTGCATACCAATACAAACCCAGTTAGAGGGGAGAGACAGAAGGAAATCTATACGCTCTTCGGAAGAAAAAAGAAGTGCTGGAATTTCCCCAGTTAATTATACAATGTTCACTACCTGCTTTGCAGAAGCACAGTAAACACAATTAGCTTTGAGCATGATATGTGAGATAAAAAAGCAGAACTGACAATGGCATAAAAGAAAGCCCTTGCCTGCCTTCCTTCGGTGACAGCACCAAGCACCCCGATGTCAGCTCTACAAAGAGAAATCATGTCAACTGCACTCTCTGATGACCACTATCTCCCCATCCAAGAGACATTCCAATTTCTTCCTGTACTAAACCTTAGCTTCCCAAAGCTACAGCTGCCAAATTACAGGCTCCTTTCCACATTATGAATCTGTTCCCTTAGGAAAGCTGGTATTTTCTTATTTCACTTTTGACCTTTTCCCGTAACTGTAAGAGAGGATGATAATTGATCCTATGGTAGAAGAGGAAGAAACGCTGTTAGGAAATGGAAGTGTTATGAAATACATAAAAATTACTTCTCCATAGCCTCCATACTTTTTTTCTTTTTCTAAAGAAGAAAAGAGTTTTTTTCATCCAAACCCACCCCAGAGAAAGCAAATAAAAAGGTGGAGTTTTTTTTCTTTAACTAAATTGTATAGCTTTTATTTACTCTGCAAATCTATACTAGGAAATTGCAATGAAATAATAAAAGTGAGCATGTCTATAAAACACCTTCTCTTTTGAAATATTTTTCACTACATCTGCATCAGAGCTCAATTTTTTTTATTTTTTTTTCCCCATTCTGAGAGGGTCTCCTTGTTGATACTGAGTATTTTTTATGGAGCGTCAGATGTCAGTTACCATGAGATTGAAACAAAATTCTTGAACTTTTTTCTCTCACAGATTCACTGATGGAACCTGTGAATTTACCTGATCTCCCAGCAAAGGGCAAGCAGATAAAACAAGGAAAACGTTTAAGGACTTCTGTCCTAGAGTTCATGCATGATTTATTTTAAATGTCTCATTTAAACACCAAAGTTGTCATGTTGGGTTTTCTGTTTGTTTTTTTTCCCCAACTTTGTGATAGGTCTTATTCTGAAGTTCCTAAACCTTAACAACTCTTCCACAACAGTAATTTTGGTGTTCCTGTCAATCAACTTCACCTTGTATATGTGCTGGGCAATGGCAATTTATGTGAGGAGCTGTTCTTCAGTCATCCCTGGGAAGGTAAGCAAACAAGAAAACATGCTTCACAGTGTGCATTTCTCATACATTACAGCGCACTGTACAGTGGAAAAATTAATGTTTCTTGACTGTTAACTGTAACTTAAGACCAGAAATTGTGACTTTTCAAGTCATAAGTGTGAAAAAGCTCTCACTTTATGGGTACTCATGTGCATAAGCTTTGGCATAAAATATTTTGTTTCGTAAGCAGAAGTTAAAACTGCCCCAAGCAATTGAAGCAAAAGCCATTACAGATGGAATTAATGTTTAATTCCAGATTTAACTGAAGTTGAAAACAAAGTGCGTGTAGAAGTAGATCACAGATTTAAAAAGCGTATCTAAGGCACTGCTGTGCTTCTTCGATTGATCTGAAAGAGCAGACTGGAGCATGGTGCTCGGCTTCCCACTGAACTCCTGTCCAGGTAACAGTTCAGCAGGCAGGCTGGAGCTGTCCTTAGGCTGCTGAGGACACTTCTCTCCACCCCTGTGACCTCAGGGGGCCACACATGCTGAAGACAAACACCAGCCATGCTAGGGCCACACCTGGAGGCTTGGTGTGAGGCTCCTCATCTTTTCTTCGTGTTAGAGCGGGATTAATGCACAGGACGCAGTTTTCGTGTTCCGACTCGATGTTTAATAATTCTTATCTATAGCACAGTCTCACAAGCTGTGAGCTCTAGCTAACAAGGTAGGAAATGGCGATTCCTTTAACTCTTTCCAAGGTTATTTAAGAACTAATCACCCAATAACAAGGTGACACCTATATTATTTATATTTTTGACCCAATAATTGACCATCCAAGATCAGCAATGCAGGCCTTTTCACTCAATAAGAAAAAAATACCCAAAACCATGAAGAAGAGGGTGAAGAAGGACTTAGACAATGCCCTAAATCCTCCATCTTGCCCCATGTATATTACTATATACTAAAACTCTAAATCTAAGTTTTTCACCCTGTGAAATCACACAATACTATTCAAACTACACACTCACAACCCCAGTGCTATCACTCAATTTCGGAAGCCTGATCCACTGCCTCAGGTCAAATGTAGTGTTTTCTTCAGGGTCAGTGCCTTTTAGTCCAGAAAGCCTAAAATTCTCAGTTTCCAGAATTCCAACAGCTTGGCACGCAGCAGTTCTAGGCATCACTAGAAATATTAACCTAGCTAGTCAAAATTGGGGCTACCATACCTATTTAAACCCATTCCATACATTTAAACTATGCAGAAGGCAAGAAACTTAGATTTTCACATACAACAGCACGCTTAAAAGTGTGCCGAGATACACCATGAAAGTGTTTTGGACTTCAAAAGATCCCATTTTGGAGGGGGTCTGAGTTGGATCAGTCCCAAACAGCATAATCCTCATTTAAATTTTGATTGCTAATTATTTCATGCCCGCACAAACAGCAGTAATTTCAAAGGCCTTATTTTATTAATAGAATAGTCCAACCTCAAAGGAAGAAACCTCTTTTTTTTTACCTTTCAGGTTTTTCTCTTTTGCACCAGGCAGAAATCTAATACTGAAGAAATATATACATATATATATCCCTGATTTTTTTCTTCACTGTCAACAAAAAAAATCAAATATTAGTTTATTGCACTTAACCTAATCTAAACCTACAAGGTAGTTTCTGGATAGAAAAGGTGCTGAAACAATGCAATAAATAAATAAATAAATAAATAAATAAAAATCCTCTATTTAATAAAGACTGTTTTGGAAACAGGAAGGGTTGTTAAATTTACTTTCTTTATTTTTCCCTTCCTTCTAGCTTAGGATATTATAACTACATATTAAAAAGTGATATTTTCCTTGTTCCAGAGAGGCTATAAAGCAGTGTTAAACTGTGACAATCAATCTGAAGTTTAGCAATGGAATTCTGCTGTTTCAGCTCTTTCCTGGCCATGTCATTAGCAGAAAATAAGTCCCAAGGGCTTATTTAAAATAAATAAATATATCTTAAAACATAAGTGCTTAAAACAAATCTTTACAAAGGTAATCAAACATTAATTCCTTTTGCTTACACTTACTAATCTAAAAATATTGTTCCTGGAGTGTTCAGTTACACCATCCCTCCCTGGGTTGCAGTCATATTATGCAGATTTGCATTTTAGTGGGTTTTGTGTCTTTTTTTTTTTTTTTTTACCTCAACCACATACAAGCTGGCAATCCATGAGCTCAAAATCACACAGTTCAGAGAAACAGGCATGTCTGACTTTTCAACATCAACTTATATCCACTCTGGGTAAGTTAGAGCTCATGAACATATCATGCTATTCAGCTTAGGAAAGCATTGAGACAGTCACAAGGGTATTCTGATAACCTCCCTTCATCTCATATATAAACATATGGAAATGGAAACACTTGTGAAATTAGATGCATTCTTTAGAAATTAAGAGATGTAACACTAAAGAACAAAAATTTAGGATGCATTCACTTAGCATTCTGAGCAAAGGTTTATTCTGGTAACGTAGTGTATGGTTTTGAGCCTACACTAGAGAACACCATGAGAGGTAGTCTATAAGTCCAAGTGATTTGTTCTGCTAAGAGATCAGGCAACTTCTGATCCATCTGTGATCCATTCAGCATAAACAGAGGCTGCAGAACACTGTGCAAGACAGTTGAGTAAGAATCTGCAGGAGCTGCATGCAGAACAGCTGATGAAATATGCAGTCTTCATACGAAAAGTACAGAAGTGATTATTTCAATTACTTTCTCAACCTAAATCAAAGGTTTGTTTCCAGAATTTTGTCTTTCAGAAAAAGAAGGGATGTTGCTTCATTTCTCAATTCATGAAGCCTTTCTTTCTTCCTTTGCATTAAGTGCAAGGCACCTTAAAACAGATAATTTGCTGTAGATTTAGATTCCAGTTTTATCTTCTGGAAACATACTGTCACGTCCTAAGATCAGCATCTTTCAACAAGGTCAGTGGACCAAATTATGTCCATAGTAAAGGAAAATAATTGGCTTTTTTCTCCTACTTTTGGATGAATGATGGTCTCTGATTATTAATAAAGCTTTTTTTTGTCACTCAAGAAGTTTCTTTTTCCTTCTCTCTGAGATGTATGTGCATAGGGGTTACACAGACGTGGTTTGCATACTGAGAAGCAGAAGTGCAATACCAGGAACAATAATTCAATTATTTTTTTTTCACATTGCCTACAAGCAACATTTGTCACTTATCTTGCTGAATATGTTTGCATGTAAATTGAAGAGGATGGAAGATACTGTGAAATTCTAGACCTTCTTGCTGGGTGCCCACGTACAGAATGAAGTCAGGGTGTTTTGAAACCTGTAGGTTTGAAAATTATTATATACGGAGAGGAAAGAAGAAAACGTGCCAAATTCCTCCCATGGAGAGGCTGGGGAGGGTCAACGCTGCATATCAGAACCTCTCCTTCAGTTGTTTACATTCGTTTTAATGTATCTTCTAAGAAGTTTCATCTCATTAACCAAGGATAAAAAAACCTGAAAAAGGCCTTCTTACCCTTGTTTATCCATATGAAGGAGGGAATTAAACTATTTTTCTATTATTCCATTACCATTTCTCCCAGAAGTATTTGAGCAGGAGGAAACTTTAAGTTAAAGACTCTGTAAGAATAAAGATGCATTCAGGTCACCTGCATGAAGGCTAAGACCAGATGTGTCAATGAAGTCCATCACATCTCTCAATCTGTCAAGTAACTCCACTGCACTCAGGAAAAAGCTTCATGTACATGAAAAAGGTTCTGTACCAGCCTTTCCCATCTTCCTGACCTTAAAGAACTTGTCCTAATGCATGCAGCCCAAGAGGTATACATATGCACAGCCAGCCACTGTTAGCTCTCTCATTTTCCCTAATTTCCTCTGTACTTGGGTTAATGTCACCACATTAACTCCAGCCTTTACACTGTGTGTCTCCATATCTGCGGAGCTCTAACATTAAGAGCCACAACTACAAAATCAGAAAGGAATAATAATTCCTCCCTCACAGATGATTGTTGGAGCCTGGCAGTTCCACCGTGCTGGGGAAGACCAAGTACATTTCACTTACAACTTCTAAATCACATCAGAATTTTCTCTCATTTTACCACATCAAGTCAGAACTACTCTTTGTCAAGCTAGGGCAAAAGTGTAATCAGGCCAGTATGTGTCAAGTTAAGTAAAGAAAAAGAGTACTAAATCAACTGCAATAGGAAGCTGGCCTTCGAGGTTTTCTTTTTATTGGAAGCATGCCCCCTTGGAGTTGTCTTTGGATGTGAAGTCCCTATGAATAAATGTGAAATTATTGCAACTGACATTTCTAATGACTGGTGATCTAGCTACCAAACTTCTACGTTTCCTACTATATATCTAGGGTTTCATTTTTAAACAGAGATACCACTCATGTGCTTACATACCACTCATGTGCTTACATTCTGCACAGGAATTTAAGCCCTCATCCAAACCTGCAATCAGCATAAATTTAACAGAAGGATGCTACTCTCTTCCTGCATGTATTTGCACAGACCATGACCGTGCCTGCTTTTGTGTATTTGCAAGCAGGCCCTAACAACCACCCAAGATAATTATCTGCATCTGCACACCCTGTGCAGACCCATACACGTGTGAGCAATTGCAACAAGCATGAACACAAATTTAAATTAGGGCGTGAACCTGGAAGTAAAAACAAAGTAGAGCAGCAGGTACTAACATAATTTAAAATAATTTATCCAGAAATGTTGATGGTATTTCTCTCTGCGAGTAAAATCACAATAGGAAGCACTGTTCTGTTTTTTTGTTTTATCATATCAGGGGGTGGATGTGTCAAGGACCTGTTATGTCAATGAAATAACGACCTGTCACTGACAGAAGAGGGTAAAAAATTCAAAGCTGTTAGTGTAACTCTGGAAGCATGGGTCCTGATTTCAGGCTTTGATAATGATCAGCAGTACAGATCTGTTAGCACAGCCTGGTTTAAGGAGAGGAAGAAACAAAGGCAAGGCACTGAACACATCTAATCTGAAGTTGGACCTGGTTTAAAGAGTGACCTTACTCCTTTTCCATTGCTCATTTGGTTAGAGTGACCTAAAACATCCTTCAGGGGAAAATAAGAGAGAGGGATGAAAAGGAACAAATAGAACAGCAAACACTGGATTTTATTCCCCACTCAGTACAGATTCCTAGCAATCTGACTACTGGAAAAATATGGCAAACTGGCAAAAGTAATGCAGTGTTTTCCTCATGTGCGTTGTATTACTTGGCATTTTTACCAATGTTGAAATCTTATTTCTTACTGGTACTTTAAGAAAGTAGACAAAGTTCAAAATTAACTAAATGCCACATGGAGACAGGGAATTAGCTGACGATGCCTGAAACAGGGCTGATTATTATAGCTGGATTTTTCAAATTCCCAAGAAAGAAATGACATGATACAAGCTAGGAGTTGACAGCGGTAATCTACTGGGGTGAGATGCTCCCTGAAAGGTGTAGAAGAAAAGAACCTAATGCAAAAAACTCAGTAGAGATGCATCTTCAAATTTCCAGTGTTTTTACCCATTTCTTTTGCCAAAATTCAGCTATTACTTTAATCCTAATGGTATCTAGCCCTTTTCAATGTTGCTACAAGGGAGAAGGATTGTCTTGTGGGATCAAACTTTCACATAGAACCACACAGCTACCAATTTTAACTGGGCAGCTGTAAGGTATTTGTATTCTTTCCAAGATTTTAGAGGGAATATGTGGGCCTCTGGTATTCCCCAATAAATAAATAGCCTGATTTTTTAACTCATCTAGTATTTCCTAGCCAACACATACTTCAGATGAGTCTGTGTTTTTATTTTTAAATTTCTCTTCAGGAAGAAGTTCTTTTGAAGCAAAGGAATTACTGGAATCTGAGGCTCATTCTACAGTGATCACTTCAAAATTATTGAGATGCTTTAATACAGTCAATATTCTTTTCATCTATATATTGTTGGAAATTACGACAAAGATGAAATATTTATGTATCTTGATCAAAATTCTTACTTTAGCAGTAATAATCCAAAGGGGGTTTTTTTCAGTAGAATAATATGCAACATTTAAGGGTTAGTAGCCTGACATTTTAGCCACTTTACCCTTAATTGCTCTTTTTCTAGATGTTCATATTCATTGCTCTCTCTAGTACTTAGTAGAGTAAGTTCAAGTTAGCGCTGTAGTGGCAGGCCACTTAAATGCTGGTTTCTTGCTGTTTTCCACAATGATTTTTAAATTGTTCCATCATTCAATTAAATGCATTAATCATTCTTTTCTTTTATTTTTTTGTCAATTGCTTCCAACTTGGCAGCATTTTCTGCTAAGTAAATATTGCTGCCTAAATTTACAAATCATTCCAAAACATATGCTTTGGTATTATACATTGTGCACAAAGAAATCGCCAGCTTTACACTTCAATATGTGTGTTCTACAAAAAACTTTCACAAAACTGTTCACATACAAAGTAAGTCACCAAGACACATACTTCCAGTTATTTTCTAGGTCCCTAGCAGTCTAAGTCAAGCAGCCTGTTTTTCAGTAGTACAGGATCAACACTAAATTCTCTCTTTTTAGGAAAGGAAAAGTGGAAGCCAGCCAGAACTGCTATATGTCTTCCTAGACAAGTAAGAAAGATACAAACAAAATCATAAAGAAACTTAAAACTTATCACAGGCTTCATCCTTAGCTGCGCCTAACCATGGGTATGAGTGACATTTATTTGTGCTTAATCGTGGCAGTCACTTAACATCAGTATGGTTGAAAAAGTGAAATGCTCAAAAAGCCAAGATGAGCAGGCCAGCTTTTGGACTGCACCAGACTCCACAATCCCAAGTAAGAGGTCAGAAGACACCTGCTCTCCCTATTTAACCCACACTGGAGAACGGTAACTCCTGCAGACAACAGAGCTGTTTCCCAGAGAGGGCTCAGGCTAAGAGCCATGAAGTGAAATGCAACACACCTTTTGCAGCTTTTTAAAATGACACTGAGATGGTGGGTCTCAAAGCAGCTTAAAGGAGTAGGACTTTTGAGGAGAGATATGCAAAGTAAAGATGTCTCATATCAGAGGCAATTTTTCTCACATGCTGATTAGCTTCTCCTTAATATACCATTATTCTCCTTTATGTTATTCTCTATGGTCATTAATAACAACAATTTCAGTTATTTAGTATCATGGTCATTACCAAGTAGTGTCAGAGACAGGACACAAGAGCAACAGCAGATGAGGACAGCAAGTTATTCCAAGCCAGATCTTAGTACTAAGCTTTAAAGCTCATCACAGTGCATCTTCATGGAGTTTCTGAGAAGTGGCCATGGCTTCCTGCTGTTTGAGCATCTCAGAACATCCACATCTTAATTAACTGTGGGTGAGGAGCAGAAATGCATGATCTTAAGTACTTTTATGAGCTTAGGTAAGATTTATATGACTTATATGATGGGGAAAGCACTAGGTCAGCATCCTAAAATAACAAACATTATAATACCAAGAAAAAGCACAATTATTTCTAATTTCACACTGCAAATGTCCAGTAGAGAACATTGTGCTGAAATCTAACAGCACTCTTTCCATTGATAGCTTGATTTGGTTAAAAAATAAGACAAGAAATATCTTCAAATCTCCAAGTATAATATAATCATGCCACTCAATATTTTTTCTGCCTTTTTTTTTTTTTTAAATCACAGTAACATCAGCAATTTTTGCCATTTTCTTGATGTCATTATCAATAAAAAAAGTCATTTAGGGCTTAGACCGATTCTACTTAGCTTGGGAATCAGTCTCAAGGGAGCTGGGTAATATCCACTATAAATTGATAATGCTTTTATTATGCATTATGTTACAGAAATGTCACTAGCAAAAAATATAATAGTACAATACACAGTTCATTGAAATCCAAACATGAAAAATTAAGAAAAAAAATAGGCAAAAATATGAACTGTTTGTAGTAATCAAGTCAAGTGAACACAACATAAACTGTATGTGCCCTTCCCAAACATGCACTTAACATTCTTCAAGTATGAAACATGGCACATTACAGACTTCCTTATCCCACATTTCATCCAGAAGCAAAAACATGCACAAAGAAAGGTGACAAAATTATAGAAGCATAATTAATTGAGATAAGTGTATCTTTTCAAGACAAAATTCTAGATGTTGAACCTCTTCTAAGTTTCAACGTGTGTTTTTCAATCTGTAAAATAACAGTGGAAAGTAGCCACTTAAGCCATTGATGCTAAGGTTCCTTTTTTTTTTTTTTTTTTTTTACCACACACTACAGTAATTTGAAATTTTCAGAAAAGAGCAATATTGGCAGCATAAATCAATAAATTGAAGGCACTTCCTGAAGTAACTAATACGATACAGTTAACCCTGAAATACCTATATTATGATATACAGTCAAAAATAAAATTAGAATGTATTATCACCAGTAAATAGAACAAAGACCATCACAAAATTGCTATATAAATTGTGTTTAAAGAAGAAAAAAAAAAAAAAGGATGGCTGACCACTAGAACAGGCTCCTCACAGAAGTGTTCACAGCACCAAGCCAGAGTCCAAGAAGTGTTTGGACAATATTCTCAGGCATATGTTGTGATTCTCAGGGCATCCTGTGCAGGGCCAGGAGCTGGACTCAATGATCCTCATGGGTCCCTTCCAGCTCAGCACATTCTGTGATTCTGTGATAAATGCCATAAAATTATTACGTTGGACATGTGAATTGTTCTGTGAGATTAGAGTGTTGGCATTCATCTTGTGCTTTAAGAAACCCAGTGGTTTCTAACTGATGTGAAACAACTGCAGTTTTGCTAAAATCTTGGCTACTGCAGCTTGCACTGTCATTTACTTGCACTGTCCTAATCTCCAACAAGCCATCCCAGAACCTTTACAGCTTTTAGTGCCATCTGATCTACTAACTTATTAAGAAACCTATCTGCCATTACCATCAGAACTGGAAGAATCACGAAGTGATTGCAGGTGTTGACTTTAAAAATCTATCTGGTAAATTACAATGTACCCTTTCTAACAAATGTCTACAGGCATTTGAAGTTAGACTGAATATTATATTTTCCATATCAAAGCATGTTTCTGTACAAATAAAGTAAGTAAACAAAGATGAGTAATAAGAATTTGAAATACATCCCTCTAAGAACAAAGTTAAGCAAGTTAAAATATTGATGCAATAATTCTAATAAAGACTAGCAAATCAGTTTGATTTAACTGGCGGCCATCAAAGTAATTTTGTTCTAAAATATGTTAAAGCAAAATTCCCATCTCCAAACCCCAAACAAGTAAGTCAGGAGCTCACAAGCGGTATCTGCTCCAGAATTCTGAATGAATTTGCTTTTCTGTGTGACGGAACTGTTGCAGCAGGGAGGGTAAATAACATGCCCAGACGCCTGCAAGTTGTAACCCGCTCAGAGGCAGGCACAGCAGAAATGTACCTGTGGTGCCCCAGGAGCACTTGCCACTAGAGGATTTGTTGCAGAGGCCCAGAAGGACCTGCCCCTAATGTAACAGAAATGCTTTTATTATATGGTGGGAAGGGCTTCTCTCCTATGGATCCTTGCAGCAACACGTCAATATCTTTTAGGTTCTGTTACTCCATTGGTTCATTAAGTTGATGTAAGCTTACATCCCCTTGGTTCCATCCATTTTCCATATATGTACGTTCACCAGAATGTTCTCTCTTCCTTTGGTCCTCATTGGTTTCTGTATCCCTGCCTATCTACCCTGGCATTCTCTATTGGTTGCTACTGTTTACCCCACCCCTGTACCCTCAGACCGCTGGAACTGATACTCCGCTCTGCCCCCACTTCCCCTGTACTTAAATCTATACCCTCCATTGTTCTTGGTCTTCTTTCCCTGGAACCCTTTGGTGCACCTTCAATAAACTCCACCAGAACCCCACTCAGAAGACCCTTCCCGCCTCTCCTTCACCAACCCCTACCTGTTGTGTGTGACCATGTGGACAATGTGATTGCTTGAGTGCCTGCTCAAGCGTCTTCTTCGGAGACATTTACCATCGACTCATGCCACCCCAACATAAAGAGAGGGATGGGAAAAAGAAGCTTTTCAAAGTTAGTTATTATATGTATTCTCGTAACAGAAGCACCCATCCCAACCACTAAACCACAAGTAAGGATGGAGAAAAAGATCCGGAGTGGTTTGGAAACTGTTAGGACATTTGGGACTAAAGGGATGGACTGCTTCCTTTTTTAATGATATTCTTTAGATTTTTATTGCTATCCTCATTGTTTTACTTATGTTTTCACGAAAAGCTTCAAAAAAGCCACTGGGGAAGTCTTTTTTCTTAATAAAGAAGGGGGAGTTCTGGAGGCCGGTTATCCAGTCGGTAATGTAGACACTCTCCCTTGGAGAAAGCTGCCCCCAGGCTTCAGGGTAGTGGTAGCTCCCCTGAGGGAGAAACCCTAGTAGATTGCTCTCTACCTCAGGGCAACAAAAGGTGTTCTCCTCACAAGGTTGTGTTGTTGATCGGTTCATCAGTTATTCCCCATTGGTTCTTTCCCTACTTTCTCCTTTTTACTCCATCTGATTGGTCCATTTTTCATCCTTCCCCTGACTGCTTCATTTTCAATCCTCCACCTGACTCCCCTTCTAAGTATCCAAAACCACCAGGTTTTTTTAAAGTGTCCTCCAAGGACACCACCCGAATACAGGTCTTAAACATTTGGGTGAAAAATCCACACACATCCCAGACCTCAGAGGACTGAAGCATTCTCAGTGGGGGAGCCACAGGCACCCAGACAGAAAGCAAACTAAACAGAGGGGCCTATGGTGAGTTTTAGCTGCTCTCCAGCTTGCAATTTTTCCCAGCTCCACATAGGGCTTGCTTTGGATTTCTAAGACTGTTGTAGCCCTTACACTGAATAGTTAAACCTATTTTAAAGTAAAAGCATTTTGCTTTTGAAAATCCTTTAAAAATTAATAACTTCTGGTTTTACATTATGAATTTGTGCTTGTTAAAACTCTCCATTTCTTAAAGATGCAGCATCTCTCACAAATGTGTGAAATCATGAGGGTTGCTTAATTAAATAGTGCCTCTAGCATGAAAGTCATTATCGCTCACAGCTCTTGAGCGAGTTAGTTCTAAGCTCCCTGGGGTCTGTGCCCATTCCCGAGTGGACTGGTGCCCACATTATAAAAACCACCCTCCCAGCAGGACCTCATCACTCCCACCTCAGAGACAACAAACATGGATTAACTGAGTTCCCCTACTGTCTGTGCTGTCAGACTCAAAATTAGTACCTCCAGAGGAGTCACAAGTAATATTAAAAGACTCCACAGGAGCTTTGTATTTCACCTGCTCTACGTGTCCTGTGGGCAGGTAAGCGTTGTTCAGCATCTAGTGTGTTTCCCATGGCAATTTCCAGTCCTTATTTGCTTCGGAGATCAGAACGTCTTACTTCCCAAGTTTGCATCAAGATTTATTTTGAGATGCTTGCATATTATAAAATTATATCTAACAAGAAACAGTGTCAGGTGATGTTTTTTACTGGTAGATTTTTAGCAGTTCTATATAAAGCAGCACAGCTGCATGAATGCTTCAGAAATAATGTGCAAGAGATATTGCCTTACTTCAGCTAATAAAAATCTGTAACCAACTGCAGCCTCATGAAACCACACTTTAAAGAGATTACACTTTTAAATCATATCTCTGCAAATGAAAAGGTGACATTACCCCACTCTACATTATTGCCAAATTACATTTTTTTTTTTCCAAATTAAACTGGTACAGTCCTATAATTCTCAAACATCCATTCATCAAGGATGATACCCAATTAAACAAAGAAACAGTATCTTCTTGCCTCACAAAACAGCTGTTATCTCACAAAACTGCCAGAAATACAGGTTTAATTGATTATTTTATAAAACTGTCGAGCCAACATGGCTGAACCATTCTACTCCATCCTCTGTATCACTATGAACAGCAACAGCTCCGTACAAAACCTGTGAATTCAATGAGCATTTTGAAGACAAACTGAAATGGTTTCACTGCTGCAGCATGAGACTTATGACACAGTCTGTGTCATCTCTGAAGATGCATAAAATGGCTATCATTCACCCTCATTCAAATTATTGTATTCCTGGCAGTAAAAACAAAACAAAAACAAAAACAACACCAAACAAACAAACCCCACAAAAAAACCCCAACCCAACAAACTTCTGTTGGATTAGAGACAAATTTCACTTCTAGCCAACTTTAAAAGTAGATTAATCAGAGTAAGGAGAAAGAAAATAGTATCTAAAATATATTTTGTCCTACATGCTTCTTGTCAGACTGAATATATCTCAAGAGCACACAAATGTTTGCTGTAATCAGAAATTAGATAATCATTAAAAAAAAAATAGATGGGAAAGAAAGTGTCCAAAATTAAAATTTAAATTTTTTTTTTCTTTGAAAAATACGTAGTCCATTCCTCACAAATAAATGTAGGGTGTCTATATTAAATGCAAAAATCCTAACACAGCGAGGTGGTGCCGGCTTTTGTCTATGTTACTGAGAGGTAAAAGGCTCCCAGTACCTCATAGGATGCTCTGTACAGTAAAGAATATTATTGGCTGGATACCCAATTCTGCCTTCAATGATGGAAGTAGATTACAGACCAGGTGGATTTTCAACTGGCAGGCATATCCTATGTATTCCTATAACAAGTTCTAGGAAAGTATAATGTCAGAGAAACAACATAACAAGTCTGTAAATGGGAATATCAGAGTTCCAGATTTTCCAAGCTATTAGAACACCCAGGAATCTATTGAAAACACGGGATTCATTTCTTTTGCTGCTTTCTGCCTTTTTATCTCATGTACAGAGAAGTATTTTAAAGTTTAAGGGTTGTAGCTGATAGTTATCAACTTTGCCCTTAGGTGGTACAGCAACCTAGCTGAAAAATTGCTTTCAAAACCTATTACACTGCTGAGCATTTCAACATTAGTGCACTTGGTCTGCAACTATTTGCTCTGGCATATATGAATGTACTTTTTATTTAGAGAAATGCTTGTTTTCTCTCTCAACACTGTCTCCCTTTCCTTTCCCTCATATGCCCTGATAGCTTCCAAAAATCTCACTTTCATTTGTTCTATTATAGAAGTGCTCCTCCAACCATTTTTCATCTTAATTGATTTAGAGTGATTCCAAAGCCTTATTTAAAGAACTAGCTGATTTCATTAACTAGTATTACTAGCTTGTCAAAGTTGTATATTTAAAAAAAAAAAAAAAAAAGCCAACTCTGTTCCTACTCAATGGGTTTTACTTCTATTTAAATGGAATCAGCAGCAATCATTCAATCCAAGGGTACTCTGAACCCACTTCTTACAACTGCAGCTTAGAAACCTCTATTCTCCATTAAGAAAGCCCTTTCACACCACAGGACACATCCTTTTAGCATGTTTTTTGCCTCCACGAGCACTAACATCATCTGTGGATTGACCTATACCCAAAGGTGAGGAGCCTGCAGCAGACACATTGCACCACTTGAGCAGGAATAGCTCCAGTTCCTATTACTGCTCCTACCCCAGCAGGGAAGAACCAGAGATATCCTCACTGATTCTCAGCTCACTTCAAGCACTTCTTCCCCAGTTTAAAACCCTCTGCTTCAAGTAGCCCCAACTCCTTGTTAGGTGTAAGCAAGTAGATAGCAGCAGCAATCAAAAAGAGGCTTCAGTGGGTGATCAGAGCAGTACTAATCACAAGAAAGGCTTATTTCCTTCTTTGCTGTACTATACATGCTCTAATTTTATTTACTATTTTTTGCTTTACCTTTCTTTTGTGATACCAGAGATCCAAATTGAACTCCCTGTCCCAATTTATGCTTGGAGGAATTTAATAAACTGGGCCTGAAGGAGAAGCGGGCAACGACATTATTCTGTTTAATGTTGGCTACTCTTTCTTAGCAAAACAAGAGCAGCGGTTTACAGTTTTGGTCTAGATTTAAATAAGTTTTGTTTGGTGCAACAACTGGACTTACTCAAATTGTAGTTGTGAGATAAAAAATTGGACTTGCTTAAGCTGTAGTTGTGTATCTGCAAAACATTAATGCACTTTTACAAAGTTCGTGTTTGAAACCCTCTCCGGATTTTTTGAATAGACTTTTTTTGTATTAGTAATTTTGTTATCTCAAAGAGTATGAAAAAGCTATAAAGTATTTAATTTAAGAATTTAATTTCAAACAGACAGGAGTGTACTTTAAATTATAAATAGGAAAACCGAATGATAAGAAATATCCCTTTATTACTTCCTAAGCAAGTAATAACACTTGCTACCTTGGGCCACAAGATTATTGGCAACCAAAGTTTTAATCATCAAAATAGAAAGATTTTGTGTGCCTGGGAGATAGTTGTTTCTCTGCTACAATACATATCCTGATATTTTGAGCTTTGGCTAATAAACATTTAATAATTATTATATTAAAAGTTATTGTCCTTGGGGCTTGCTTTTGATGTGTACCATATAAAACAGGTGTCTTGTATTATTTTACTGACACTGGGGGTTTCCTGTTTGCACAGAGGTTAGAATTATTAGTTTTAGAATCCAGTTGCTATCTTTGTCATTGCTTTGTAAAGTTCTAATTAGAATTTGGGGAATCTAAAGAAGCAATATGCTTTATGAATAGTGCTGTGTCTTTTAGATGTGCGATTGCTATTCACTTGCTTTTGCTTGTTTTATTAAGCAGAGGACAGCAAAGAAATGTGCAAATAATCTTGTATATTTGATCTTAGTGCTTGGAAAGAATTTATTAACAATAAGAATATGGGATGATAATCACTATCCACACTTTTAAGGAGTTGGAAAAGGGATGGCATTTATTAAAGAGCTTGCCTAAGCAGATTCTGTATTTTAAAAAAAGACCCACTGGTCATTTAGACTGTACTACTGCAGTGTCTTAGGTCAGAAAAGATTTCTCAGGTCGTCCAGCTCAGGCACCTTTACAAGCCCATGTGACACTCCTACCCAAAGGCTGCACAATTCCCTTTTGAGCATCCACACTGTTGATGCCCTAATGATTTACAAGGTAATTAAGCGTCTGACCTCAACACTATGGGATCTTAGGCAATAATACTTAAAAAAAAATCTGGGTTCAAAAAAAATTCAAACTTCTGCCTTCATATGCAAACCGTTAAGACTGCCATTTCAACAGAAAAAATATGCAAATGATCTATGTCCTACTTTCTAGTCAGACCTCTCCAATATCCCAATCTCCCATAGACACAGCTCCACAGGTTTTAATTTAGCTCCATAAATTGTTTGTAAATAATCAGTGATCATTTACAAATTAAAACAAACAAAAAAACCCCACAGATTGACTTTCTGTCCTATCTGTAATGAAGAACTCTGTCCCTTCAGCAAGGAAATGAGAACCCAACAGGACTGCAGGTTTTCCATAAGGACTGATGCACTCTTCATTAAGTTACCTCTTCCATAAAAACAGGGTGAAGGATGGGAGGTTGAGTATCTCAGGCTTGAAGGGAAGCTGGTGAAATGCCCATATCCAACGTTTAGCTGGCAAAAGGGAAGCATGTAGTTACAGATATGTAAATAATTGATTTTGCAATTTAGCTACTGACTTGAATAATCAAAGAAATAAATTCAGAACAATTGACCCAGAATAGAAGTGTTTTGGGATCTTCCCTCCCCCCTCTGATCCTCTCTTTTCAAACACACTGGGATGTGACAGAATGTGGCAGGCTATTGAGTCTCTCTTTTATTCCTTATTGAATACTTAGGATTGATCTAGACAGATGGTTTTCAACTGGTGAATCAAAGAAAGGTCTATATAAGAAAGCCTCCGGCTACTTTTGGGAGGATAAGGTCCCAAAAGAGTGAGTTCAAGCCTATCTTTTGAATTAGAAAAAGATTACAAGTCAGTTCCCTAGCCACTGGCTTAAGAAGCCAGAAACGCTTCAGTTCAGAATGATGAAACAGAATTATTGTGACATTTCAAAACTTTCTTTTCTTTCCCCAAATAAATTTTCAAATTCAGTTTGGAAATGCAGGCTTTAGCTCAAATAAATATGTACACATTTTCTGCCTGAATAAATCACTATTTCTGGTTTGGTGTCTGGATTGTTGTGTTGGTTTTTTTTCCCCTGGAGAGGGGTTGGTTTTGTGACTTTTTCTCTTGAGCACTGTAAGTAATCAAAACTAGTTTATCTTCAGCCCTGAGGGATTTTTTTTTAAATTTTTTTTTCCTTCTCTTTAATGGTCAGCAGTGGATTGATAATTCCTCCTATAGGAGAACATTACTTGTCTGTGTTAGGTGACCCTTATGGAATGTTAATCACTGATTTCATTAGCAAGACACAAAATTCCATGTCCTGTTACCTCTGTGAATGGCTGGTCTTTGGCAGTCACAGGTATCTTATTCCAAGATCTATCACCAAACATGTTCATTTTGATTTCCCTATTTTGAAAATAGAAAGCTGTACTTCTGATTACCAGCTAGATACAGCAGCTACAAAGACTTCCTGCTTCTACAGGCTAGCTAGGTATAAGTCATTTCAGTATTCCCTGGTTCACCTGCACACATCTCCCATATATCCTATGTCTTAACTACAGCTTCTGAGAGTTAGATTTGTTGAAAACACAACATTTTAAATTTGGTGCCCCATTCACTGTGGACTAGCTGAGATGTCTCTTGGATATGATTAACACAGACAATAAAGGGACTGAAACAAGCCTGAAAGGACAGGACTGGGGAGAAGGCTCAGGGGGATCTTCTCCATGTCTGTAAATACCTGATGCAAGAGAATGAAGGAGAAGCAGCCAGGCTTTTCACAGTAACACCCACTTAAGAGGAACAAAAGGCTGTTAGCAAAAATTATAAAACATAAAAAAGAAATTGAACAAAAATCTTAAAACCAGGGAATTCCACCCAAACACAAGAATGAGTGGCTCAGAGAACTTATATGCGCAGTTAGGCTTTGACAGAGTCCTGGAAAATCTGCTCTAAGCCCATCCTGCCTGAACAGAGAGTTCTGTCAAACCTAAGAGACTCTGCAAAACCAAAAAGAGAAGTCTATGGGTTCGAGGTAACACGAACTACTGAGTACACCAGGCTGGTGCTGAACACGTGTGAATTACTCCCACTGAGGGCATGGCCCTGCCCTGCTGCAGTCCAGTGCCGTGTCCCTTTCAAACAGGTCAGCACACAGCTGTCAAGCACAGCAACTCTGCATCAGCCTGTGATTAAGCACAACAGGAGTTTTCTTGACTGTCTAAAGGAGCAGCCATTTCCAAAAACACTCAAAGAGCAGCCTACAGTCTCCTTTCATCCAGAAGAGCATCAGTTAAAGCACGGGCTTGGCTGCCCATCCTTCTCCCATGAGCGGGGTGAAGCCTCCCACGCTGCAGGTGAGAGCTTTTGCCAGACAGAGATCAGACCAAGAGCAAGCATCCTCTGCCCCTCAGTTCATCATGGCACAGGTTCCAGATCCAGCACAGTACAGGATGAGTGCAAGACGCTCCACAGACTTGTGGGTCACACAACTCTAACAGGATTCCTGGACTGGATTCCTTTTTAAATACACCACATCACTGCTAACAGCCCCCAAAAGAGAAACAAAACAAAACAAAGCAAAGAAACCTCTAGCTATTGATAGGTTCTGTAAGGTACAGGGTACTCTTCTGGAGGAGAAATCAGAGTTTACAAACATATTTAAATATGATTTCAACTTCTGCATGTTATACACTCCATAGTACACTTCCTAGCACTGTGATAAGGTCTCATGTTTCATGCTGCTCTCATACTAAGAAGGTTGAAGAGCTGCCAGAAGGTATTTAAAGATGTATTCAGGTGTCAGAAGAGGTTTAAAGTAATTTTTAAAATCTGTCTGGCAGCAACTAAATCTGTCAATTAATTTTCATGTCCTTTTTTTTCCTTTTAGAAATGGTTTCCTATATTTGATACATTTTGATCCATTTACTATTTTAGGTGGTAGCATTTTAGCAAAACAGATTAATGCCTAATAACTAAAGTCAGGGAATGCAATGACTGCAAATGAACGATGAAATATTTATAGTTCGTTTGTTTCCAATAACTTTTTAACATTCTTGGAGGATGTATACTAATGCTATTGTATTTCATATGCTGTTTAGAGCCCTCTTCCTTAAAAACTATAGGTGGAACTTATCAATTTTTAAAAATATATTAATGGTCAATTATAACATGAAAAAAATTTTTGATTAAGTAAATAAAAAGTTTAAAACTACCTTTTAAACTTCTCACTTAGTGTCAATTACTGCTAATTACCTGTATATTTTTAACTTTGTGGTCACATCATGTCTTTCTATGGCACACAAAGGAGTATGTGCGCATCAAAATATGCCTGCAAAATTTATATATATATGCAAAATGAAAGAGTCATAAAAGACTTGGTTCATGAACTATTAAGAGGTTTAACAAGTTTGGGGCTAACTTGCTATTTGATTTTATCAACTGCTGGTCCCTAACCATGTAATTAAGCAAATATAGAAGAAAAAGTTTTAAAAATAGCTAATAAAATTAGATAAGTAGATAATCGTGTTTACATAACCATGCCTTATGTTAAAAAAAAAAAAAAAACAAAACAAAAAAAAAACAACAAACAACAACAACAACCCCACACCACCTTTTGCTACATCTCAGGATTCTCCTAAATTGCTGAGAGAAAATTTTTTGATATTACAGGTTGCCCTAAGCTGGCGAGATAATTTCTCTGATGTTTCGTCATGAGTTTAAAGGTTAGCATAGGAAGCAGGAATAAGGAAGTTCTTCTTTGGGGCATGGCCCTAATGAAAATTCTCTGCTGTGGTACAAAAGCAATATTTCATGCCTACAAGATTTCAGCCTTTGATTTCTCTGATTCATTGTTGAAGTTCTCATCTTTTTCGCAGTATGAAAGCCATGGCCATTCACACATTTTATTTACAGGAAAAGGACTGAATACAGAAAAAATATAATAAATAAGAACACAACAACATTCACCTTGAGGAACTGAACTTTAAAATGTTCTGGTCTGTAGCAATGCTATAAATAAAATCTGAAAATAGACAGGTTAAGTCAATTACCTTTCACGTAAAGAATTGCTACTGAATTCCTACTGAAGTACTCCATACCTCTAAAGACTTACAATCAAACACGATGCAAATTCAGTTGCCCACATGTGAAAATGGCATTGCCAATGTTTATTATTCCAAAATTACTAAATTGGTTTGCCTCAACTTAATTGGAAGGGTTTGGTCCTATAGGGGAAAATTTGCAAAGTCACTGCTACAATTCAGGTGGTTAATAGAATTCGTGTCTTTGAAATTATCTCCTAGGGGTTATAATCAGTTTGTCTCCATAAAGGGTTTGTTGGTTTGTTTTTTTTTTTTCCACCCTCATGTATGTATAAAACACCACTGCAAAATTAAGTGATTATGTGTGGAATACAATTATCTGAATAGAGTCTGTCAGTGGGTGCAGTCTGAGACAAGACCACCATGACCTCATCTCTGCCTCCTGATGGGGATTATAGAGCCTGCACTCACTGTGGTGTGACAGCATCTTACATTCCACGCAAACCCTACAGCAACAAGAGTTAAATACAAAACAAACCACATATACAAACGAAACACACACCTGATAAACCAGTTCTTCCTTAACCAAGCCATACTGTCCAGGCAGAAGAAAAAAAGGACAGCTAGAAATTGTTGCAAGCACTGCCTTTTATAGTTCTAGTGAAAACTGATCTGGGTTTACAATACCACAATTCTAGGGCCATGTTTGTCTGGGACCGAACAGAAGCAAACAGATATGAATTCTGTCATGGTTTAACCCCAGTCAGCAGCCAGGTGCCACACAGCTGCTCACTCATCCTCCCACCTGTGAGGTCCTGGAGAGAGAATGGGAAGGGTGAAAGGCAGAAAATTATTGAGACAAAGACAGTTTATTAGAGAGCGCAAAAGCCACACACACAAGCAAAGAAAACCAAGAAATTTATTCCCTGCTTCCTGTAGGCAGACGGATGTTCAGTCATCTCCAGGGGAGCAGGATCCCATCACAGATAATGATGGCTTGGGAAGACAAAAAACATCACTCCAAATGTCACTCCTTCTTCCTTTTGCTCCTCACTTTATACACTGAGCATGATGTCCCATGGTCGGGAATGTCCCTTTGGTCAGCTGGGGTCACCTGTCCTGGCTCTGTCCCCTCCCACCCTCCCAGGCACCCCCAGCTTCCTCCAGTGTGGCAGCACAAAAAGCAGAAAAGGCCTTGGCTCTGTGAGATCCCTGCTCAGCAAAAACAAAAACATCTCTGTGTTATCAACCCTGTGCTCAGCACAAATCCAAACCACAGCCCCACACCAGCCCCTGGGAAGGAAATCAACTCTATCCCAGCCAAATCCAGCACAAACTCTTTTTTTTTTTTTTTCTCTAAAAAAAATAAAGTAGGAGAAATGTGGCACTTCAAGAAGGAACCACCACAGATTCAGGCCTCAAGCTGATGTAGGAACATTTTACTTTAGCCTTTATTGATTGAAATGTTTCACATTTGAGAGCTGTGCTGTATAAGTTTTGTTACCTCTTGAATTCTTTCCATCAAAAAACATAGGTTTCTTTTTTTTTATGCAGAGCTTTCAACAGCTCTTGAGTTACACATAGTTACCTGTAGTGAGCTGAAGCAACGTCATCTATTTACTAAAATGCTTTATCATTTAGTGAAGCAGCTATGGATTGGATCCTTTCAACTCTGTCTTAGGGGCAAGAGAAGACTGTCATAAAGTCAAGTTAAAATTTTCCTCATGTTCTTCTAAACTCTTACAACTGACTAATTAAATCTTTTAAAGATCCTCTAATACGGACATTCAACCCTCCCCCTTGGAGGGCTGTTGTTATTATGCATATTCAGAGATTTAAGAAACAGGGAGTTCACCTTAAATGCATTAGGGGGTTAATTAGGTTTTCAGTAAGCACTTCCCTAATTCCTCCTACATGCATAACATTTAGACGGCATCGCTGAGGGATGGCTGGCAGCATCGTGACAACTACAATATTGGCAGTACAGTAATTTGTAGTTAAGGTCATTTGAAGATAACATTAACTTCATTATTCAGTCACATACAACAAATGTGGCTTCAGGAAGACACTCTGATAGTTAATGATGATAGTCCAAGTATCCTCCTATCTACAAATTTTTCTTTTTTTCAGGGTGTCTCATTTTGTTCAAAAGTTTCATTATTTGAATCCGACCCTTCTGGAGTTCTGGTTTTTGTTTTGTTTTATTTTTTTTAAAGTTAGAAAGTACTACTGCACCACCTCCATAATTCAAAAAATAAGACTTCTGAAAAGCTTTCTGTAATGAGTGTCCTGGTAGATCCAGAAAAAACACACACCCTGATCAGTATTGAAGGCTCGATTTATTAACTTGTACCTATGCTATTGTTTTTAAAATAACACGTGCCAGAAGAACACATTTTTCCTCCTGCTGTCGCATAGTAGCTTTCCCAGATCACTAACACAGTCTCACTGATTGCATTTAAGGACAGCGATAAGGAAACAATATTAGTTTTGCCATTAATTACTCTTACTAGTGGAAAGAACATTAAAACACTATTAAATATGATGCTCATACCAATCCTATAAACCTCCTTCATTTTTATTCCTAAATGAGAGGCAGAACGAATGCATATATTTGAAATAGTGTGCAGCTACTCTACCTGTACCTCAGTACCAGTGCTATTCCTCCATTTCAGACATGTGTAGAGTAGGATACAGATGCTCTTTGTTTTGCCATGTTAATGCAAATGCTTACAGATCCAAATAAACTGTTGCACATTGTAAACTTGATCACAATAAATGTTTGCAGGACCATGCCTTAGCATATAAATCAGTACTTAGGATTATTTGCCCTTAGTCATAGCACAACATGGCACGTGTTCATTTTATTTTGGTAATGCACCGTGCCACATTCCCAAGCAGTGGAGTTGCATTAACACAGGTGGGAGAAAAAATAAAAACAGGAACTACTCTCTTCCATGCAAATGTTAGGATAACGGTAACATTCTGAAAATAAGGTATTAAAAGTAAGAGGCATTATTATGCAAGTTATTAAAACACAATTGGTACTTAAGCTCAAAATATTACCCAGATTCATTATAGTCCTTTCAAATTAATATCTGATAAAAGAATGTAATCACAGTGCAACCAGGAGCAAAACAAGAGACTTGATAAAAGTGAAGAGCTGTTGGAAAATGAGATGTGCTAAATTTCATATTGCTGTGTATGAGACAACTATGTGCTTTGTTAAAGAGCAAAGTCCTTTAATTTAAATAATTGAATGCTAAAAAATAAAAGCTACTACTGTAGCGCAATGGGCTATCTATCACCTAATCCGTTTCCTACAGTGTGGTGAATACCCCTTTATTAAAGCTGGTTCTGCCTTCAAAAATCAGCCTATGGGTACTTCGGGGACAGTTCTTATAGCTGGTGTCATCTATTACATTTCAGCGTTACAGTGACAGTCTGTTTTCTCTTCTTGTTCCCACAGACATTTTTATGATAAAATATCTTGGCATCAGCAAAACTTAAAACAGAAATTGTTTTTAAAGTTACCCATATTCTGGATTTCATAAACATTTCCCAACTTCTTTTCATTAACATTTCCTAACCTTTTCCTTTCTCTTTTTATACCCCAGTGACTCATGAATTTTTTTGTTTTGTTTCAAAGGGCAACTTTCAATCTGAAGGAGTAAGAACTCTCTACACACAGAAGGAATTCATCTTTTTTTTTGAATAGTTTCTATACTCTTCAAAAAGCAGTAGATTTGAATTTCCACAATAAATACAGAAATTTAGGTTCAATTCTCTATACTGTGGAAGCTGACTATGAAATAACGTGCACCATACTTCAAGAAAGTTTCATTTTCTTTGCTGATTTTACAGTACAACCTTGGCTAACATAAATGCAGAGACAGAAGACTCTGAACTTATGAAACTTGAAGAATAGCAATAAAAAAGCCATTGAATCATCTTGACATGGCATCTGAGATTTGGTTCTTGCAGATGGAGCAAGAGGTATCATACCAGAACTAGGTACCACATACAAAGAAAATTTCTCCACAGAACTTGCAAAGGCAAAGCTGAGGAAGGACATGAAAAGAAAAACACATTATAAAGGCTGAAGGTGAAGCAGCAGCAGCATAGGACCGTGCTTTCAGAAAAATACTTTAGAATGGAGTGGGTTGAGCCTGTGGCTTAAATCCCCTTGAAAAGAGTGTAGATCTAAGCTGGTATATACTTTCTCACAGGACTGAGTGTGACACAGCTGAAACAACCCTCCCAAGAAAGCTTAGCAAGCATGAAGGTGAACAGATAATAAAACACAGCTGTCTTTTTACATTAAGTATGGGAATTATATGCAATGGTATCTATTACATCAGAATCAGATTTGGAAAACTTATGGAGTATAATTGGACCATTCTTGTATTAAACTACATTTGTGGGACTGAGATCTGATCTTAGAGACATTTGGTTATGAACATGAAATGTTTCTTTCATACTTCAGGCAGCTACAGGTAAGGCCAGCCAGTCTGGGTTTACAGGAGCTCCAGGCAGGGTCCAGGTCAGTCCTGCACACCAGAATGGATACAACAAGTAAGGCGATTGTCTTAATTGCACTCGAAGATATATAAGGTGGAGTGATCTTGTCTAGAAAAGCCAGCCATGTACTGTATAATTGCTTTGAAACTTCTACCACAAAGTGTAAGAAACTAAGGCACAACTGAGCTCCTGCTGAGGAAGGAACACCTTACTTCTATTTACTCTTTTTTGAGTTCCATAAACAGATACTTGCCACAGCTTTCAGTCAGGGACAGTCACCTTTTTTCTGTGTTTTCTATCACAATATAACCATCTATCAATTTTTTCTGTGTTTTCTATGTATTGTAAGTGTAATCTGAGCGTAATTCTCAGATTTATCAACATTTTCCTTCTCAGTTCTGTAACTTGTCAGTACAAAGCACCCAGTCCTGTATGTATCTACAACCTTCATTTGAAAAATTTAGGGAGCCATAATAATTGGACCATTCTTGTATTAAACTACATTTGTGGGACTGAGATCTGATCTTAGAGACACTTGGTTACAAACATGAAGCATTTATTTCATACTTCAGGCAGCCACAGGCAGGGCCAGCCTGGATTTCTGGGAGTTCCAGGCAAGGTCCAAGTCCCTGCTGCAGACTGCAGCACTCCTAAGTCAGATGCTAATGCATTAAACAAAAACCCTTGTCTGGAAAGGCTCTACCAGGTAAGTGACTGAAGCAAGGGATGAGGGGAAAAAAAAAAAAAAAAAAAAAAAATATCACACATATGGAAAGACTAACCCACAGGTCATGTGCACAAAAAGGTTAGCAGAGACAGATGTACACTCCAAATGCCTCGCTTTCTAGTCCAATGATATAATTAGCTTTTCTGCAGCACAGTAATGTGCTGGAGATGTGGTCAGGCATCTACTTTTCCACTTACTAGCTTGACATCTTCTGCTTTTACTCTTCAACTTCTCGTTATTCCATAATTTAACACCTTGATTACAAGCTGTCCTCTCAAAGTAACGAGGCATCAAAATTTTTTGTAATTATTTTGAAAGCTTGAGTTTAAAATACTAATATGCAGCACCAAAAAATTTAGAAAACCATATCTGATAAAAATTGTCAATTTTACAAAGTACTTTGCAGTCATGCCACACTTTCTGCATATGGAAACACAAGAAAGTGGTGGAAATACATATGGAAGTATTTTCTGATCATCATTAAAAATTTAAATTACAGGTCTTCAGCATGCAACACATCTAAACTATTTTTTTCCAAATTTTTCACATTTCCAAAGTGTTTATGAGGTTTCCATCATCATTCGAAGGAGATCAGCAGATTATCACACATGAGGAGTTGCCTGCGTTACTGCCTTTGTATTGCCTCAGTTCCTCACATTCACATATTAATTCAGGCCCAAAAAGACTTCCAAAATGCTATATATTACCAGAGAGACATGTCACACACTTCAGAAGGATTTGAGGCTGGTATTTCAAGTGTGTATTTTGACTTCTAAAGAGTATAAAACTGTATGTATTAAACATTACAGATGGAGCAGAACTTGAAAGTCTGAACTGTCTCAAAGCTCATGACTCTTCCAACATTCTGACATCAGCTAGTTTCTAATAGATTAGTAACCCTCTCCAGCCTTGAAGATGTAAGAAAGCTAGGGGTTTGTGTGAGATCTTTCAAGAGCCAGGTACTAAATTTATATATTTAATTCTATCATTTTGGGAATTAAGGAATCTCCCCCCCCACCCCGAACTCCTTCCTTTTAAAGCAATAATAATGTATTTATTGGGAATGAGAATGAGAATTTAATGACAAAGTGTTTTTAGCTATTTCTTTTTAAGTTCTCTTTGCACATTGAAAAAGTAGACTCAGATTCCTGCCATGCAAGAAGTTTTTCTCTTCAGGTACTGGAATACCTGCTGTACTTTTACTGAGGTGTGCAGTCTATAGTAAAGAAATAAAAAGGATGTCACAGAGCACATTAACAGTGCATACAATATGCTGGGATATAAATTAAAGACTGAAACACCAGCAAGGGGCTGATTAGGTCTTCAGATGTTTTCATCATACTTCTCTAAGCAGGGTTAACAAGGGACAATAGAGACATTTGTGTCTCCTTTACACTATAAGGATGACTTATTAAAACCCCATATTGTTGTACTACACTAACATTCAATAGCTTCATTCCATTTATCCATGGGAAACACCAAAACTGCAAAATTTTAGATTAATTTCTAGCAGCTTTGGCATACTTCATGCTGTCTCCTAACAATATAGCATCAGCAGCTGTAATACAATGCCTTAATTTCCAAAATACACCAAAACAGTTATCTGTTCAAAATGAAGGAAAGTAAATTTCACATTATTACTGCATTTTCCTGGAGTTCATAGGTGTCAGCAGGGATGGAAATTCAATACAGAACTGCTGTGTGGCTCCAGTCCTGTATTTCTATTGATAAAACTTTATACAGTACGGTCGGAAGGAAAAAGACTTCACTTAAGAAGCTTATAAGTAAACTATCATCTCAAATAAGCAGAATTTATTCATGTGTCTGCCCTACACTGAAAGCTGACCAGCATTACCAGACTAGTTTAGGGCTCTTATCATTAACTCTAAACTGATCCTGTGTAGAATAAAACCTTCACACAACTCTCTGATTCAATGCCATGGAATCAGTAAGTCCCACACAACAGCCCCTCATCCAGCCTTCGGCCAAAAATGCTGATATTAATAATCCTATGAACCCCAGGGAAAGCTTCAAAATCCACATGGTATTATTCTGAAGTATCTTACAACGCCACAAGTGATGGGTAAAGATCACCTGTGTGCTTCAGGCACCTCACACAGGGTGTCTGTACCTTCCTCATTCTTCACTGCATGCAATACATCTGCACATGGGCATGGACTAGAGGTGACTTTTTTTCCTGGACTATGATCCACTTGAATGGACAGACTCACCAAAAAAGTGCTGGTGGGACACTAGGCATCTGATCCATTTACCACCCAAAGGGAAGGCAGAAAGTAGAACAAGGATGTAGTAAGCAAATTTGCATTAACCAACTAAAAAAACACCAAAAAACTCCCAAGCCCCTAAACTGAAGGTCACATTAGTCAGAACAGAAAAAATGAAAGGAATCCCAGCATGTTACTTTTTTTCCCTGCAATAACTCAATCTCATTTAAAGCAGTATATTGACACACTTCAAAATAAAAGAATCCAAGAAAGTTTAGAAGAAAGAGGCAAAAAAATCTCAAGCATGTGGTGGGGGGTGGGGGGAAAAAAACAAACATTCATGGTATCTGAAGAAAGAGAAAGATAACAAGGTGTGTTTATTTTAGCGGGAAAAAAAAAAAAAAAAAAGGACTGTATAGATGTGAATGTCTATCAACACAAAGGGGTGATATACAGAAGAAAAGGATCAATTATTCTCATTAGCTAAAAAAAACAAAAGGGGATGTAGAAGGCTTAGCTGTAGGTGGCATATTTTAAGTTAAACATTTGGTCCAAACCAATATGTCTAAAAACTGATAAGCAAGGTAGGAAGGGGTCGTTGAAAGGCTGTGTTTTAGGCTCAACTTGACATTATCAAGACTAGTTTGCAAATAATTATACATTTTGGAATGAAGATCGGCCAAGATGTACCACTAAGCCTGTCTTTCACACAGATGATTCCCTGTTTGCAGTATCAACAGCTGCTTGAAGAGAGGAGATGGATATTGAAGGGGAGATTAATACTGGGAAAAGAAACAATGGCAGTACAAGGCAGAATTGGTATGGATATTTCGAAATTTCCAGCAGCTCAGCTTTAGGGATCTTTTTATCTAAATCTGTATCAGATCATTTGTATAAAATAACAGAGTATCCACAAAGCACACAAGTATAGTTTATCAGTCACAGTATTAAAATGATAAACTGTCAGTTTTCAAATTATTAAAAGGCTGTATTACTAGGATCACAAACCCTACTAACAACAGAAGTATCTAATCAACCCCAGGCTCTGTATCTGCACTTAATACAGTAAATTATCAGCCAATTTGAAGGTTCCCCTGCTGTCAACATTTTCAGCTGCTTGGTTTCCTCGTCAGGGACACCCAGGTAAAAAAAATACTTTGTTTTTTTTTCTCCTTTTTTTTTAAATTTTTATTTTAACAAATGCTTCAAGTAAACTAGAATGAATGAACAGGCTGATAGTTGACTTGCAGCTTCAAGTAGCTGCTCCAGAAATTTACTTTCACTTCATTAGTTACATGAACTGTACATTAAGTATATTTCTCTGCACTAGAAGACATACATCAGCTGCTGTGGATGGATAACAGTTTATGTATATTCTTCAGCATTTGCCTAGCTATAAAGGCTGGAATAATTGTCATCTAATTTGTAGCTCATATTGTTCAACCAGGCAACATAAAGAAGATTCCTAAACTGTAAAGGCAGTACTAAAATCATATAAACACACATTACATGAGACAGGGAAAAAATCTTATGGCTCTCCTACTGATTCTGTCTAGGATACACAAGTGTTCCTATATGGTAGAAATGTCTTTGAAAAACCTATAAAAACACGTTCAACTGTTCTTTATAAAACTTGAAGCCTTAATTCAGACCTTAAGCTGTTTTCTGCTGCTGTTTTCAATATGCCAATTATGCTTCTCTGAGCAACTGGATGATATAGTGCTGCATGCCAGACAGGGAGACAGCCAGAAGGCAAACTATAATAGGGATCCAAAGTTTGGTAAATGAACCTTAGCAGTGGCAAGTTACTTTTCTAAATTCTCTCTCTCACTCCGGAATAAGGAAGGCACATGAGGATAGCTACTCTAAAAGGCAGCAAGAACAGCATTGTGAAAGCCAGTAACACTTGAGTAAATACATTTATATAAGCACAGCAGAAAAGGACAACCTACCAATAGGAATTTATTACACTTTAATGGTAAGGAAAAAGTCTTGATCTTAAGATGTTTGCTGTCCTCTATTTTGTTTTCTTCCTCCTTACCCTTGTTTTGAAGTCATCAGGACTGATACTGCAGTTGCATACACAAAGAGGAAAACACAGGTTTGACATTAATTCATAAAGATTCATTTTCCATTCAAGGTGCCTTACAAAAGAATGCCTGTTCAACTATTTGTGTTTGTATGCAGTATCACGCCTCACAAGTAGGTTGGATTTTCAAGACACTTGCAAATTGCTACATATGTATGTAGGCATATTTAAAGAAACGCTTCAATGCAATAGATTTGTCCCTAACAACAGCAACAAAACGGTCAAAATGATGTTATTTGGACGTGGAATGACAGAAACTATTTCATACAGCTACCTTACTTTTCTCCTTTTGCTGCTCTAATCATCACCTTTCTCCCACTTTTCTGCTTTGCTTCTCCTACAGCTTGCTTCCACTATTCCATCACCCAGTCTCCTCACATAAAGCAAGCCTGGCAGTGAACTTACAGTGTACCTCCCATTACTTTGCCCTCAGACACACTTCTGCCTTCTCCTCTCAGCTCTTGCTTCAGTGATCTCCACAACACTTCTCAAACAGCCCTTCCTTTGTTGGAAGCTCTGGAGGTGGTTCATATAACAAGCAACAGGAAATTGTGTGAAACAACCACCATATCTCCTAAAGGTGACAGGTCCTACACCTACGTGCAAGAAAGAACCTAAGAAGAATCTGTCTGTGCCCTGATGAAACAGTGATTACAATCAGCATACAGTGATACACCATAATGACAAGGTTTACTGTGCCATTATTAAAGATGAGTCAACACCCTGACTCCTCCAGGTTGCACTCCTGCCTCCAATACCCAGCAAGGCTGTTTCATCACCTCTGCCAAGAATGAAACTTCCCCAGTTCAGGATTTTGTCTCATATTTATTCAACAGTTTGACATTCATACACCTCCGATGATCTAAAGAAACTGAAAATAGATAATCCATAAATTTTTAAACACCTCTTCTTCTTAGTGAGGAAAACTGATTTTAAAGTGTGTACAAGAAATTTTCATCAAGAAAACAGAAAATTAAGAGGCTGACTATATTTGTTGTCTCTGAGCTACCACTGAAGCTGCCCCTGATAAATATGTGGTTTATAGAAAATTAGTCAACTGACAGATACTTTCATAAGTAACCAGTAAACCTTACTGTATGTAATTGCTCATCCATAATAGTTTGCTATGTCTGGGGTGAGCCCAAAAAAATGAAGCACGGAGCACTGCAAATTGAAAACAAAGGTATACTTCATCCTTATAGCACTTAATACACATTTGGAGGACTAAATTTGTAATTAATCATGGCAGTAACAAAAGTATAGTAAGTAATAAAGTGACAGTAGGTGGAATGTACAGTAAATGTCTTGTTAGTGGCATATTTCTATATACAAAGGAGAAAATAAATAGACACACATTCCAAACATGAAGCAGAACTAAGTTCAATGCCTGCCTCAGAGAAAGTGTTTTCTACATGTTGGCACTATGGAAACACAAATACAGTGAGCAGTAATCAGTTTTCCCACAGACAGACTGATAGTGTTATAGACATGCATGTTCAGAAGGACAAAATTGCAATCAAAGTATAAATAGCAGCTTTAAAATTTAGATACAGTAGATACATCTGGCCATATCTTTTCTGTGAGGAAGTCACAAATCAGTTTCATACATGTTGACTGCTACTGGAATGCAAAAGTCAGTGCACCAAGAAGCCCATTTTTTCCTTTAGAATTCCTTTACTGGGTATACTCAAGGAATGCAGCAGTACTTCTCCATACAGAATTTCAGCTGTGTCAACCCTCAAGAGCTAAGGAGACCCAAATATGTAGCTCTCTATCCTTCATCTGTGCATGAGAGAGACCCAGAATGCACTGCGTTATTCTGTAAGATGTTCCAAGGCTATTTTTATCTGTCAGAAGTATACTACTTGAGTAAGAAAACCAAACAGCTCTTCAGGATTCAATTTTCTCTCACTTTATCTTACTGCATCTTTAGAGAAAAGACAACACTAAATAGCATACATATTCTCATTCAAAAAACCAAAAATCTTCGAAAAGCCCATTTTAGCCCTCCAAGATTTTTACAGCTTCTCTGTCCAATTCTCAACATCTTTAGTGAACTGTATTCCCTGATATATTTTAACACACTGACTGTGGTCTCTCTAGTGCTTCTTCCTACTCATATGCTTGACCATTATTTTTTTCTCCCCTACCTGCCAAAACTGCAAAGAGAAATTTATTTGGGTAGATTGATGGTCTAACTGAGGTCCACCTGAAATTTTATATGAAAGATGATTTAGACCACTAAGGAATTACAAGCCTTCCATTTTCTCCACAAGCCTTCTGTCTTCTCTGCACAAGGCCATGCCCACAGTTGAAGATGCAGTTTATCTTCATGGTTACACCTGCAAAGAGTTACTTCTGGAGCTAAGTTTCTTCCACAGAACCTCCCTGACACCAGCAAACACTGTCTTTTTTTTTTTTTTTTTTTTTTTTGTGACCACACTGGAGAAAAGGCAAGTGTCCTGACATGCTTTCAAACTCCAGTCTGTTGGTAGATGGTTTAATACTGGCTTACAAGTCAGCTATGTTTTAATACAAAACATGTTGAGTATTATTGCACGACTCTAACTCAGAAATACATTGGAACTCGCGTCAGCGAAGACCTGGGGTGAGACCATATGGTCTGTGGTTACTTTATAATGTTTGCAATAACACTGAGCAGTGTTTGGTAGATGCTGGCCAGGACCCAGCACAGTGTGGTAAATTGTGACTCTCTGGACTAGCCACAGAATATTTTTCATTTTCAAACATCACTTAATCAGGATCTTGCAGTTGTTTGGAAGCAAAGTTCCAGGGCTTTGGAGGTGAGAAATTCTTCAGGTAACTGCTCATATTTGCCTAAATATGGACCATAGTCTTGTGTGGTCTGGGTCATATTCTTAAATTATTTGTTAATACTAGGAATATTGCTTGGGTTTTGTCTAAGAAATATAAAAAATAATATTTGTAACTACCCAAGAATGTTCAAGATACTGAGAAGCTATTATAACAAGGGAGAGAACACCACAGAAGGTAGCAACAGTGTCATTCTGCACTTTCTTCTCAAAAACTTCTCAGAGGAAGAAGTATTTGTTAATTGTTTCCATGAGACAGTACTGGAGACACACTAGTGGCTTCAGTACAGAGCCCAAATATCAGGTTAAGCTTAAAGTCAGTATTTCAAAAAACAAATTTCTCAGGCAAAACATCACTAACAAGTACAGAGCACAGCAAACTGCAAAAGCCAACAGCAATCTTTAACATGTACAGCAAAATACCCAAGCACAGGGCAGACCAAATAAATATTGAGAGCAGATGAATCAATATAACCACCTGAAATCATTAACAGGCAAAAATGCCTCCCAATACGCTCTGTTCAATCTGTTATTATCTCAAACCCTTTGAGCCAGAGTGCCTAAAAGGACTGTCAAGGTTTAACCCCAGCCAGCAACTAAGCCCCACACAGCCCTGCCCCCAAAAAGGATTGCAGGGGAAGGGAGATAGGGGTGTGAAGAAAATATCTGGAAGAGTGAGAAATGAGAAACTCATTTTTTGAGAAAACAGCTTAATAATTGAAATCAAACAGTAATAATAACAAATTGTAGTGGAAAGGAAAACAAGACAAACAATGCAAAGAGACAATTTCTCACCACTGACAACCTGATAGCCAGCCAGTCCCTGATCAGTGGCTCCCCAGCTAATCTTCCCCTTTGTTTTAAATACTGAATGACACCTTATGGTCTTGAATATCCCTTGGGTCAGCTGCCCCATCTGCTTCCCCTTCCCAATGTCTTCTCCACCCCCAGACTTCTCAGTGCTGGGGTGAGGTGAAAAGGCTTGACTCTTGTTCAAGTGCAGCTCAGCAATAACAAAAACATCCCTTTATTATCAAGCCTGTGTTAAGCGCAAATCAAAACACAGACCCATAGATGCCACTCTGAAGAAAATTATCTACCAGCCAAAACCAGCACAATTTCAAACTCTGAGGTTTTTATGAGCATAATGAGAAGTGTCATCTTGAAAATGTCAAACACAATGTAAAGGTATGCAATTAATATGCAGATAACAGTTGGCAACAAATACGAAACATAGAAAGCACGGGCAAAGCGAGACCTTTTGGCCTTGCTTTTGCGTGTGTTTTTCTAGTAGTAATTAGAGAAAACTGCTATATTTTACAACAATATCATAAGGCACAGGATAATCTTAGCCAATTGGTCTATAAGCAAATAGAGAGTCAAAGAATCTCAGAATCAACTAGGTTGAAAAAAACTGTCAACTAGACCATGGCACTTAGTGCCACATCCAGGCTTTTCTTAAACACCTCCAGGGACAGTGACTCCACCACCTTCCTGGGCAGCCCACTTCAGTGCCCAATCATCCTTTCTGTGAAGAAATTCCTCCTGATGTCCAACCTAAACCTCTCTGGATGCATCTTGTGGCTGTGTCCTCTTGTCTGGTTGCCTGGGAGGAGAAATTGACCTTCACCTGTCTACAGCCTCCTTTCAGGGAGGTGTAGAGAGTGGTAAGGTCTCCCTTTCTGCCTTTGGTAGGTACCTTGCTCAAATTACACCATCACAGCACATTATGACAGACTCTACTGTTTCAATATGATTAGCAAGGCAGTCCAAAAAGGTCTCACTTTATCCTCAAATACACCTGTGGGTGGGAGTGTTTGATACAGCAAAGATAACATGGCTCATAGTCTTCCATAATGCTGTCAAGTGACAGCAAAAGTAGATGAGAAATGACTCCCAAAATTGAGAACGAGACTACCGGATTCTTCATTTCTTTTTCACTGTCACTTTCAAGTTCTCAAGGAGATGATTACCACAGCAGGACTGCATCATATCCTTACAAATTACCATCAAAATTCACAAAAAAAAAAAAAAAAAAAAAAAAAAAAAAAAAAAAAAAAAAAAAAAATCATAGTGGATTAAAAAATGGAAAACACAGTCTAACACTACAACTATTGAGGACATGCCCAGACAACCCATTAGAGATTAATTTCCCATAGACATGCTTTAACTGTGCATCGTCAGCTTTGTTTCTATTTAATTTCCTGATTCTATTGTCTGAACTGCAGAAGCATGGAGGTAAAATGTAACACTAAATTGGGACACCACATTAATTATTGCATGAAAAGAACTCTGAAACCATACTGAAGTTGGCCAAAAGAAGTCAGTAAATAAATTAAAAATTGTCTTAAGGATAAGACATAATTAATAAGTAACTATCAAGGTGTAGGTCAAGCACTGTCCTAGAAAAAAATATTTCAAAGGAATTTTTTTTTCCCCCACTAAAAATAATATATATATATACAATCCTTTCTCTTCACAAGGGATTGCTGAGACAAAAGATAGCAGTGGCCTGTGTTCCCATAAAAATGTATCAAACACATACACATATGGAGTAGGTTAAGGCTGTGCAGGCAGACTCCATATTAACTCCTCATAAATCTGAGAGTGGTGACTCTGCAGCCTCAGGAATGTGCTTTTAACAGCCTAGCACATGTGTGTGTGTATGCAGGTTATTTATGTCACCTATGAAGGGAGCATGCATGATCTCAAGCTCCAACATAACCACTGCAGGCCCAGGCATTTACAAGCAGTGGAGCAATATGTAACACTTTATACAGAGGTGTTTGGAGCATTCCGGGGAATTCTTGTGCATGCTTGTGGATTCCTTTATACACACACAGAGGTAGATGTTTTTTAAATCACAAACCATTAAACTAAGATAATAAATAAGATAAATAAGAGAATTAAAATTGTATCAATAGTCAAGCTGCAGTTATTAGAAATAAAATTTAAGAGTCGATTTTTTCCATATCTTGAATTATCCAGAATATGTTTCTTGGTATACTACTAAAATCAGAGATCCCTGGTCTTGTCAGATGCATAAGTGACAATTTTATCTTGTTGCTTGCTTGTTGATTATTGTTTTCTTAAAAGACATCCTTGAAATTGAAGTTCAGTTCTCATAATGAATCACAAGGTTTGATTTTATATCATCAGTCATCTAATTGTCATTTACCTGTTCAGTTCTCAGGCTATGTTTAAAATGTCAAACAGCAATAATGAGCAGGACCAGTGCTTCAGGGCACCTGGCAAAGCAGTTAAAGGTCAGTTTAGATTACAGATCCCAGGCTGTGCCATGCATTTGTACATACATACACGCACACAAACTCAGCTTATAAAATTCCTATCAGAATTTCAGGCAAGTCCTGAACTTCTTAAAGGAAGACTTCAGAGACTGAAACAAGAGTATTTTTTCATAGATGGGTTTGAATAACAAATATATAAACTACTCTCATTTTAAATCATACTACACAACACCACACTGTAAATGACAAAGCGCAGAGTTTCATTTGAAGAGCTCAGAAGTTACAACAACCTATATTGATCTGAACAGAGTGGTATTCTGGGGCATCCTTTGTGCATTTGACATGTTCTCCTGGCTATACCACTATGGAAATTAAAGGCTATTTCCATGAGGTCCTCACCATTCCAAGTTTTATCTTTGCCCCATTTTGTCTCAGAGTAATTGAAAGTAGTTCACCTCTATAGCATAGATTTTTTTTGTTATTATTACTGAGGTAGAAGAACAATTAAAAATGCTGAGGTCATTCATTAATTTACAAATAAACTAACTTCTAGAATATTGAAATAAAGTGAAATTCTTTCCATAATAATAATCCAAGAGAATCCATTTGCCCAGCTTGTCAAATCTTGTAATATGTGATGTTTTATACCTTCTAGAAGACATAAAACATATTTGCTATATGCTAAAATAGAAAGTGCTATTATCCACAGTTGATGTACATGTTCAGATTAAAAAAAAAAAAACCCACACAAGTCCATATTGTTATTTGACATATACGGTTTTTACTAATCATCCTACGCTACAGTAATATTATGGGTTGTGATCAAATATTTGCTAACCCAATTGATATTTTGTATTCTAATCTGTGACTTTTTTTTCTAACCCAGGAAGAAAAAAATTGTTTTACAACCTCCATCTAAGAGGAGATTCATAGAAAGACAACGCACAGATCCTGAAAATAAAAGTGCTGCACCAATATGACAGAAGCTTGGATGGTGTTGGAAGAGAGTTCTAGGCCTATCTTCAGACTCTAATCTGTAGATACACACATCTTGGTTCATCTCCCTGGGTTCTCTTTGAGGCCACAAGAGAAGAGACGTCCATTTAACCACAGAACTAATTCCATTTATTTCAAGGTTCATTTAACCACAGAACTAATACCTCAAAGATGGCTCATGGCATAGTACAGACCTAATTTTTTTCCGCTGATTCTACAGGAAGTTTCAGGCAACCAGTTTCACCCTAAAAATCTCAGCTGATGTAAAATCTGTTTCCTCAAGGACAAATAAGCCAAAAGACCAATACAGATATTTTGAGCAAATTCTCTCCATCAATTTAAAAAAAAAAAAATCAGAAGATAAACTAGCATCAGTGGGAATACCAGTGGCAATGATTTTCCCATTTGAGTCCCAGATACCTTGTTATGAACTGAGGAAACTCTCAAGCTAAGTATAAACATTACATAATCCTCATGCTCTGTTTGTCTGGATTCCTCCATAAAAAGTGGCACACAAGAAGCGTAGGTGAAAAATTATTAGAGAATTGAAATTATACACTGCATCATTGGTAAGAGCAACTTAACTTACATCATGTGGATTAAGGGCAGAAACTTAGAAGTTATTTTCAAATGGAAAAACCATAGTCCAGCAACATCTGTGCGGCTTGTAGAGTTCGCAAAGTGAGGTGTCTGTCAGACAAAAAACTGGCTTATCCTGACAGATCTCACTTCTACAGTAAGACCTTTGCTGGCGGCAGGGAAATGCCAGAGCAGTGTTAACCCCACGGCACCAAAATAACAGCAAGGCAGCTTGTCCTGTCTGGGTTATCTGACGGGTTAACAAACAACAGATAAGCTCTTGTGAGGGATGAGACACACTGCTACACTTCTGAATGAGGCAAAGAGGAGACTGTTCATGCAGCAGCCCTTGGACAGTTCAGAACAGGAAGTGAAAAATGTGCTTTACACTGCAGCCGAGGAGAATTATCCTTCCTTTCTGGGGTCTCCGGCAAAAAGTACCCAGGGAGACTTGAGAGGAGCACCCAGGACTGTGGAACTGGGGATAAGAGCATGCTGAATGACACTGCCACTGTCTGCCATAACTACCATGGACAAGGTGTATGGACTGCTCCAGCTGACACCACACCAGCCCTCCTGCCCTGGGAAACCTCTAGGATGGATAAAACCCAGGCATGGGCTGAGTGAACTCAGACATCTTGGAGGAACAGCCATTGACTGTGGAAATGTTACCTGTGCTTGCGTCTACACAAACATAGCTAGAAAGTATAGGATTTGGGCATGAAGCAAATAGGACAGAATAATCTGGTAATGTCATGGTTTTGGCCACAATGGGGTTAATTTTTGCAGTAGCCAGGAGGGACAGGCTTAGGCACAGAGGGTATTTTACACAACCTCTGGTCATTTTTTGGGAGCAGGGAAGGAGTGGCTGGTCATGATGAAAGGAGAATTTGGGTAACATCAGTTTATTATCTATGTTGTAGCTGTTATTGTTGGTTTGCTTATTCCACTGCTGCTTCCAGTAAGCTCTTCTTATCTCAAACTGTAATCTTTGACTTGTGTGCCTTCAATTCTCTTCTCCAGCCCACTGCAGGGGAGAGGGAAAGGGGATGGGGGAGTGAGTGAGCAGCACCTGGTTTGGAATGCTTTGGTGCAAACATAAATTGGAAATACCATCCCTAAACCACAACAGTTATGTAACCTTGCTCTATATTCTGTCCATATTATACAAGTATCATAAAGCTGCAATTGGCCAAAAAATAAAATCATAGAACAAATCAGTACCTTCAAGAAAGAAAAAGCCTTAAGCTTTTCTGAAATGTGTATTGGTAATTTCAACACATTAAATTTTTACATAATTTAAAGGCTTAGTTCAGCAAGACAATTAACTCCCTGAGGACTTACCTGGTTTTGCAAAAATTAGTTTACAGCTGATAAAGTATGAACCTGGACAGTCTAAGCTTTCACTTATGAATGATAAATAGTATACCCATTAAAAAGAAAAAAGCTTTATCTTTTTGTTTTTATGCCATTTTTGGGTTTGTTGAGGTTCCTTTTTGGGTCTGGGTTTTTTTTTTAAATGTGCTTCAAGTTCCCAAGCTAGAATAAAATAAGTGGCAGCTTCTGCTACCTGCAGTGGTGGTGTTACATCACGAGCACAAAGCCATCACCCTGCCTGACACCATTCATAACAAGGGTAGTCTGTGCTGAGAGGCCCTAGAGTGAATCTGAGGGTTGTGTCAGGCCTGGATTAACCTACACTGACAACTGGATGTAGAAAGGTAGTGAAATGTCTGTTTATACCTGGCTCAACTGCAGTCAGAGCCACATGGCTCAGGCATTACCTTTTATAAATAATTAAATCTGCAAAAAATTTTTCTTTATCACTCCCAAAAGATACTCAGTTTAGTATTCTCTCTGAAATTGCACACTATAATATTTTGCCTTCAAAACAGCTGAAGAAACAAAGAAACATACTATTCTCATCCACATTCCAAAAAAAGCAATGAGATGCTCTGCTCACCCCAGGTTTCCTGAGCATAGGCCATTCTTCATTTAAACTAAGTTTAATAAATTATTATGAGGAAATACTAGTACTCTTCTGAATAATAATAAATGAAAATAAGTTTCAGCATAGACTACATTTTTGTTCTTAATAAATTTTCAGCATTAGCAACTACAAAGTCATTGCATGTTTTATTGTTTTTGAAAGCTAAAGATCGAAGGCAGTCTCAAAATGACAAAGGAATCTGTTGAAAACCTTTCAAAAAGCAAACGTAGCGTCAGGGGCTTCTATCCATCATAAAACCAATAAGGATGGTATTGTAGCCACTGACCCAGTTGCTAAATTAGTCTTTAGAGTAAAATGCATTTATAATCTGTTAGAAGCCAAATGCTATAAGGGGAATTAAATATCCTTTATTGAGAAAGGATTCATGTCTTGACTCTTCATTTTGGAACCTATTATTTTTTAACCAGGTTATTCCTTTTTACACTCAGGTTTATGTGAGCATTTTCATCCCGGAATAGTAATTTTCAAAAATGTACAAACATTAGCAGTCCACAAAACAATGTTTCGCCTAAAGAACAAGGCTGGTTGAACAGCATCGACCTGAGAGGAGAACAGACCAAGCCTCTCCCTTAAATGGCTAAACACCCAAAGACATCTCTCCTTTTTGCCCATTTCAGAAGTGCCTCAGCCCGAATCCCAGCGGCCTGGTGACTAGACAAAGCTAATTCCAAAGCCTGACTGTACCTTCGGTTCCCTCCAAGCTCTGCAATTCCCACAGCAAGGCTGCAGGTCTGACCCCAGCACACACACGGCCAAGGCTGTGGGTGGAGCCCTCTGCAGCTCCCACCAGCCTCTCAGCCCAGGTCTCCTTTCCTCCTACCCAAGCCTTTCCTTGGTGTGGCCCTACGAGGTGACCTGGGATGCGTGCCTGGGCAAAGAGCTGCGTGGAAGTGTGCCTCAGCTCCTGACCCTGGGAGCGCACAGCAAGCAGCTGTTTCCAGGTTATGCCAGGGATGAGACTAAAGCAGGGTGAATTTCTGTCCCCAGTGCAGTTATTAGACTGAGAGCAGTTTGCTGTACTGGAACCTGATTTCAGGGGTATTTCTGAATTTTACCTAGCAGCTCTTTAATAACAAAGATAAGCAGTTCTGAAAAAGACTATTACTCAAAGCCAAACCTGCAGCGTGTGGCCGAGATGTCTCTTTTTGCTACCTTAGAAAGTAATCTTTTGCCCGATGCCTCTCTTGGCCTCAGAAAAACTGCATTGCTTGCTGAGGACAAGGCAGTTTCTACAGTAACAGGTACTCACTGCTTAGCAGCTGGCAATATCCCCCAGGGCAGGTGGAAGTCTCACCTGTGAATATCTTGCCTGGAAGAATGAGCCAAGACCCCAACAAAGAAATGCAGATCTTCAGAAGAACCTTCCCCCAGCAGAGTCCGATGAATTACTCTGTACAACGTCAGCCTATTCTGATCTAAGTAGTCCCGAATCTGCACCTCTTCCTTTTACAAATAGTTCAGTTGTTTCCTGCGTTAAAATCTCCCCATGAGTGAAAAGTGAGGAATCAGGGCAAAATTACTCCAGGAATATACAAATCCAGCAGCTGAATCCAATTGAAAAATTGTTTGCATAAGCCTGTCAGCATCACCCAGCAAACTGTTGTTTAAGTATTAGGATACAGGAGTTACTTTGCCGCTTCTCCACTTCCTTTGTAAAGTAAGTCCACAAATCATCTCCACTGTGATGCTCAAAAGCACTCTATCTCCCACCCATATTCTAGTTCTTTGATAGCATTTTGTCACACCCTTCAAAAAAGGCTGTTTGCATTTAATGTATGCAAATCTCAAACTGTTGGCTTCATTCGTACCACCTGCTTGGGGAAGTGTGTGAAGTGTTGCATTCAAAAATGGAATATAGGTATACATTTTCAGCAGCTGACTAGAATAAAAACAGACCAAAATTACCTTCTTCCACAACAGTCTACAGACACCAATCAGAATTAAGTCCTGCTCTTCTCCTACAGTTAAGTTACTAAAGTATTAGCTAATAACAACTGGATGGATCATTTCAAGTCAGGTATGTGCACAAAGAAGTTACCCACCTATGCTGAGAACATGACTGCCTCCATTTATTCCACTTTTTGGGAATCTCAATCACCCCAGTGATTTCTTTAAAGTATAAGAAAAGAAACAAAAAACCCAGTAACTACTACATACTTTGGTAAGTAACATGGGATTCCATATTTGGACATTATGTATTGATACAAATATTTTAAATCGATACACATACATTAAAACATCTATCATAAATTTTAATACATGTATATTGCAATCTATAGTGTAGAACAAAGAAAAGCAGTCAAAACCAGGAACAGTTACTAACTCTTCACACTCAGGATTTTTGTTGTTTGTTCAATGTATCTCTGTCCTTTACCACCTAATTCATCTTGGAAAAATATATTATAGCTGAATTTAAACAAATATAGACTCATTAATATTTACTATCCCACTATAAACTTAATTCTTTTGTAGATCTGAGTTTTGGTTTTCCCCTTAGTTTGGTTCAAATATTAGCATTCAAGTTCCCTTTACCTGTCAAAGGGGCAGAAAATAGGTCTGCATCTTGCAGAAAAATTGCTATGTCTGTGTGAAACACAACACTAAAAATATGAACAACCCCCAAAAATAAAGGATAATTCAAAACTTAGTTGCCCAAGGGAAAAACAGTACAATGTTGCTGAACGGGATGCATGTCAAAAAGGGGTGTAAAACTTTCAAATGAGCAAGCTCATTCCAGGACAATATACAAGGTAAAAAATCTGGGAATTAATTTTTTGCAAAGACATTAATCTCCATGACATACCTTACAGATAAACCTTTAGACCTGTGGAGCTGCCAACACAATAAGCAGTTCTCTGCATACAGACACTAAAAAAAAAAAAAGCTAGCTTCAGTTGTATCATTCTTTAGAGCAAGGAAGGATCTCAAAACACATTCAGGTGTGCTTTTACCGTACAATTTTAGTTATTGACTAACCCTCTGGCTCATAACAGCCTGTATTCTTCCTGGGGAAATCACTGAAACCGAACACTGAAAAAGTGGTAATGTAAGCTGCTGTATTCAGTGATCTTCAGTGACAGCTGACCCAGAATTCCTTGGATGCCTTTTGTTTCAATATCTGGTGAGATAAAAGATCATCACATCCTGCTACTGATACTATTTCCATTAGCATCTTGATTCTGTGTGAGTCAGGAAGAGCCACTGGCAGAAACCCAGCACACCGCAGGTGGATGTGTATTATCTTCAAAACTCACCTCCACACAACTGGCACTTGACTCTGCTAGCATACCACATTTAAAATGTAATTAAAATCATGACACATCATCAAGCCCAATTACAAGAGGGTTTTTAGCTGTCAGACCACAAACCCAACAGGCAAACCTGGCAACTCAGTGCAGGGCACAACTCGCTGCTAGATTCTAATTTACACAAGTGGACATCTGTTTGCTTTTTCCCAGGATGCACATAAGGATGAGATGGGATTCCTGAGCAGTGCACTGGAGAAGTTTGCACAGGTCTTAAGCTGCTCCAAAGGTATCATAAGCCTCACACTGTTTTCCTGCACCTTTTTATGTGTGTCAACATAAGAAAGGTTTGCACACAGACAGTTAAGCACTGTGGTGACTTGGAGAGTTTGATGCGTCACCAGATGCCTCACTCTAAGAAAACCCTCATCTGCTTGCCATGGCTGCCCTTCTGGATACCAGGAGAGTATTCACAAATAAAATAAAGAATTCATAGAGCAGGCTGCAGGTACAGAGAGATTGGCACCTCTGGCAGGACAGAATTGGCAGCTTTCTTGCCCCAGCAGAACTACTCTGAAAAATCCAACACACACAAAAAATCCGCCACTGGCAGTGGCATTGAAAATGTCACACTCAGTATATTTGATCATGGACTGCAAAATAACACTAATGCTTCTGGATCCCTACATAAACAAATCTAAAACCCTTCTTAACAAGAACAGGCACAATATTCCAGAACAGAGGTGCCTGGAGTGTATGTAGGAAACACAAGAAAGCAAGACTTATATACATGTTTAGAAGAACCACATAATATTGAAGACTTAGAAGCTTGCCTGTAGCACTTGCTATCATGTGTTGTCACATATTTGTGGTAGAATAACATGGGAAGGAATAGCAGAAATTTATCCTTAATGATATAAAAAGTATATAACCTGCCTAAAAGCAGAGTCATTGTAGTAAACTGCAAGGGGAAAAAAAAAAAAAAAAAAAAAAAAAAACAAACCCCAAAAAGCCCTAAAATCAAAAGGAACAAACTCCAAAATAAAAAGCAGAACCAGAAGTGTTATTGTGATTCACTCTGAATTCACAGAATTCTAATCCGTGTCATATACAGTCACGCTTCAACTTTTGCAAGACTCATGGTGGGCATTTTAGGGCACTGAGTAATTGGCATAAAGGTAAAAAAATTAAATTGAAGGAAAAGTAAAACACACAAGCACACAACTCCTCCCTACCCATCCCTCAATCCCCTTGCTGAAGGCAAATCCCCGAAGTGAAATAAAACTATTATGTTTGGACTGAAAGCCTGCAACACATCAGAACTTTGTGAACTCGCTTGGTAAGGTTCAAAGCACAGGTCAGCTGACAGGCCTCCCTGGTACATTGAGAATAAAGAGACCCATTAAGTAAGACAAAAGACAGTTCCAAGACGCAGTTCCAGCACACATCATTTTGAGTGCACACTGTTCCCTAAACCTAATTGCCTGAGAAAAAGCAATAATGTCTTGAGATGGCCATTGCAGGGCCATGCAGCAACTTCACCATCCTGAGCCACCTCCAAATCCTGCAGCAGCAGCAGAGGGGAGACAAGGACCAGCACAGTCAGCAATCAATCCTTCAGGTTGGCATGATGCAGTCTTGCAATAAAGGGGAGCATAAAAAGACTTTTTGCACGCTAATAGCCCACCTCTGGGCACATACATGACCATTTGTTTAACAGCTGGATGGTAACATAATAAGCCAAGCTGTATAATTTATACAGTTGGAAGGCAAGTAACACAAGTGGACAGCTCTGAGGGGATATAAGCTCACTACTGTTACCTTAGAGTGTTTGGTGACAAATTTATTTCTGTGATCTTCGGGGGTAATTAGGGTTTTTTTTTTCCCTTTTGTAATCTGGTGCAGTGGTTAAGACAGTTTGTTCATGGGACCTCAGCTCATATGCCTCTCAGCCTATTTAAGTGCTCATTAAAAGGAAAATAAACTAAACTGTTTCACTTGTGGATCCAAATGACATGGTATTGGGTGAACATGTAGAAACAGGACTCCTACTGCACTTGTAGAACTCACTACATTTGTTCCAGGGGAGTATCATCACATCCTGTTACCACAGGAACCACTAATTCAGATAGGGCAATACAAGCGATTGACAAAAGGGGAAAATCCAAAGAAAACGTGGCATAAACAAACAATGAGGCACAGTAAATGTTTAATTGTCATGCTGGCCCATCTTGTACCGGTATTTGAAACCACAGATTTTTGGCAATGAAGACGTTATAGCAATGCATATGGTCACAGACCCCAAGTACTCACTCACAGCTGTACAAAAAGGCTGGAGGCAAGAATGCCCCAACACTGCCCTACTTCCTTTTACTGCCCATTGAAAGGCAGAAGCATCTTTCCTGAAGCTTCACATTTTAATTCTGGATCACTTAGTAATGCAAAATAGCTTTTTAGCAATTTCCAAACCAAAATTTTTAAGCCAAATATGAGGAATTTCTCAAATATATCAGGCCATAATTCACTTTTTAGTCTAGAAGTTAACAACTTGGCTTTTGAGTCCTTTTATGTTTTCATTCTCATTTCAACATATAGCAGGTCAACAGATCATGCAGATGAAGAAACCAGGCCTGATAGTGAGAATTCAACACTTCCAAACCAGTTTGTGAAATGGTCACTGTGCACACTCCATTTGCTTTAGGTGACTGAAATCACAGCATCGGCACTAGAGACCTGATGAGGTAAAGGAGCCGTGACAGCTGGAATAACACTGGAATAGCTTAAAACCTTGAAAATATGCTGCAGTTTATATATATGTATAGTATCTACGAGACAAAGACTACACTCTTATCTCAGTGCTAATTGATTTCCACTGAACTGAGTAGTAATTGGATAATTTAAAAGCTTAATTTAAAGAAATACAATTAAAAAGACATATTTCTCTTGTATTGACTATTAAAATAATACAATTTTATAGTCATAATAGATAGCCTAATAACAATTCTATATGTTTTTAATACAAATTATTTTGAAGTTGCATGTGGTTTTTCATTTCACTTATTTGAAAACAAATGCCAGTGTAATTGAAGCATTTGGGGGGGGGGGGGGGGGGGGGGCATCTCAACAATCAAATGTAATAAAGAAAGTTAAATATGTGTGAGATAGAAAGTCCCTTACGCATTCTTACCTTCTCTGTGCTTGAAGCAGTAGTTAGTTCTGAGTTTGTTTACTTAATAGTTGATACAGGAGCAATAGATTTTTAAATACTGGAATGGCTTTAATTTCAAAAACTGGGCAGAAACACCAATTAACGTAGTGGTTTCACATTCACTAAATTCTGGTCTTAGTGCTCTCGCTCTACTGACTTCATGCTGTTTCCTCTTCATGCTCACTATGTCTCTCTTTTCTCTCTCAGAGAAGGGCCAAGCTCTGGAAGCTTCATGTTGCCAGGAAAGGGTTAAATCTGTCCAGAGTCTCTTCTCTCCCGCGGTAGCTCATGGTATTAGATGTTCAAGGCTGCACTGGTCAGGGAGGAAGCACTCACACAGAAACATCAGAGATCAGAGCACCCGGGCAGTCTGGAATCACAAAAACCAGGCAGGATCATAAATGCCTTCTCAGCCCACCCCTCAGTGTAAATCGGGGCGGCCTCAGCCTAAGTGGTGCCCATAGCTCTTACCAGGGGCCCGGCAGAGATCTCTGCTCCAGGGAAGTTTGGAGAAAGTAGCTGTTGTAAAGCAGCGACCTCTCCTTCCTCCTCCTTCACCCGGGAGCCGATGGAATCCGGCCAGGCCTCAGGCCAGCTCCACCCCAAAAAGGGGGGAGCAGCAGGCCCAGCTCGATGTTACTTGTCTCTCTCTGGCCAAAGGGAAAAAGGTAAAGGCCCACCTACAGGAAATCAAGGGGTTTTATATGGTACTTCCCAGAGTCATAGCTGACAATTTTCAGTGGTCAAAACAGGTGTCAATATTCCAGCTAACCTTCTGATAGGTCCCTGTCCTTTCTAAAGTAATTCCCAGGTCCTGTCCCAGAAAATCATTCTGCATTCTTCTATAACTAAAAAAACCAAACTGTACTAACCCATGACAAATACCCTTCTCTCTCTACTGCTTTCTCCATTCCATTAAATACAACCACCAGGAAATCTTTGTCACACATCCATAAGCTAATTCAGATATTTCAGCAGTACTTAAAAAGCTGCTATGCATGTAATGGAAATCTTGCTGTTCTCAAACTGCATGTGGGGGGGTGGGGGGTAACCTATGGGACTGATAATACACAATTGCATCTTTCAGTGCTCCATTGCCAGTTCAGCTCCGAGTCTCCAGTGGTGACAAGTTGTTACCATCAGCTGAAAACCGTGTTACTTGGTGGTGTTTGCCCAGTCTCCCCTGGGCAAATGCTCTTGCGGCAAAAACACACACATTTGGCAATTAATATGCACATGGTTTGTTAGCCTTGCCACAGAGGGTCAAGAACTTCACTCCTCTGCCCTCTCTCATTCTGAAGTTTGTTTTTTGTTGTTGTTGTTGTTGTTCCCCTCCCTCCATATCAGGGTTAGGCTGTAGTTCTAAATATGACAAGTTATATTGTAGAGCACTATGAACTGTCTGCTCTCTGAATAAATCACAGAACTGCAATGAATATCCAGGATTCTCAATCTGTTACACATAAGAACCAAATTCATTAATTATACTCAAAGAAAGGGACCTAAATGGTGCTTCCATGTCAAAAGTTAATAAATAAAAAAGCAAATTTTCATATATTAATTTCATTGCTAAAGCTGTAAGTCATTTATCAAGTCTTACTTAATTTCTGAGAGTTGCTCTTCCCTGCATTTAAGCATCAATAACTGAAACCTTGAGCAGCTCTATTTCTTAGGCTTTGTTCTTTCTCTATCCTTTTTTTTTAAACCCCTTTTTTCACAAAGAAATTGCAAAGAAAAACTACCATGTGCCCTGAGTTTTGAAGCAATTCATATTTGTTTCCCAATTGGAAACAGGCAATTTAATAATAACTGTAACATTAAAGACTTTTCCTTACCTTAGGCTTACACACCAAAAACTGAATTAACTTGCTAGTGTTTACACTCAGCCTTTATTCAAACATACTGTTATGCTACACCCACTGGCAGAAGATGATTTTAAGCAACCTCAGTTATGTATTACGTGTGGGCACAGAGAACACTGACTGTTAGGTCATCAGGTCTCCCAGTGTGTTAATTTAAAAGATAAGAATATGAAATACAAGAGGTCTATTCTAGCTCCTTCAAAAAGCAAGCTTGAAAAATGTACATTGCATTTTTTTTATTAGCTGAGGGCAAACCACTTTTATTTTTTTTATACAGGTCTTTGATGCATAGCCTAATGCAGGCCTCAGCAAAAAGATAGCAAATCTTAGAATTTATTATTGTCAATAGTCTGCATGACCTTTACTTTAACTGCATCTTGGCTGTCAGTAATAATCCAAGGCTGCACTTTCAATGATAGAATGAGAGATTTTGCATATTGAGTCTCCAGGTCTCCTTGAGAGCATTCAGAAATCACAGTCATTTATTCCTATTGGCAGGGCAAGGTCTGTTAGGAAAGCTCATTCTTCTTTACTTGAAGATGAAGAGTGGAGAAACTCCATTTTTGCCCTGAATCAAGTACTAAATACTGTAGTTTTCTCAAATAAATCAACAAAGAGGCTTCTAGGTCCAGGGTCTGAAATGTTTTTTCATTCAGGGCACCTGTTCTCTAATGCTTCTCTTCACCTTTGCAACATACAATTTTAGTAGTAGATAAAATAGAACTTCAACACGGATTTGGGGATTTTACATTCTCACCTTTCTTCATTTGTGGTTTGTTTTACCTGACAGGCTAGAGAGTTTGCAAGTTCAGAGGGAATCTAGCAAGGATAGGATTGCAAGGGCAACAATAATAATAAATAACAGGCTTGCCCTCTCCCTAGAGATGTTTTTAAAACCAAAATTTACTTAAGCTGTATAAGACATATGTGTAGCTGTGTAATGAAATAAAAATGTCTCAGGCTAGGAGCAGATTACCCCAGGCAGTTCTTTGCTGCTTGAGCTGCCTGGACCAGCCAAACCCAGCCCAAATTACAGCTGTCGTAGCATGACAGCACATAGAACATATGCTATGGCCTTCCTGTGCAGGTTGTCCTGTTCAACAAATATGCAAATACTTTCAGGACATTCTGTGGGACACAAAGAAAGAAGGAAAGAGTGTTTTCCTACAGTGTCTGTAATAAAGACAGAATCTGAACCTCATCTCTTAAATTCCTCCCCTGGCAAGGTTTTATATTTCTAGCACCACGTAGGAGATTGTTCCTGATCTCCACAGGAGCTCTCTTCAGATCCATGAAGAGAAGAATTAAGGCAGGGGAAGGAAGTGATTCACCCTCAGAGACAACAGCAGCATCCCAAAAAGAGTGCCTAGATTTAAGGTCCAGCAAAGGCAGGTAGCTGTTCCCCTGCAGAGTGATTTACTGAAGCCCACAGGGTTCTGCAGACACTTCAGGAGCTGTAACATAAGCTTAGTCCCAAATTTCACAATTTGGCATGAATTAAGTCTTCCACTGGGGTAAATAAAAAGCACCCCCAACTCTTCTCCTTTCATCACCATTTTATGGCAATTTATCACAAGAGAAATTCCAAAGGAAACAGCAGGCATGGGATGCTCCAGCTGCCTGGGTCTATCACAACCATATTTCTAGTGAGATTATGACTTTTTTCCAAAAAAGTTTACTTAGAAAAAGTGCAGTCTCAGGTCAACTGATACTATTTGCAAATTAATTTAGCTCATTGGTCCAGTGAACGAGTATCCATCTATATGAAGTGGCACACTGTGAACAGGAGAGACAAATAGCAAGTCCTACAGGCATAGCAAATATTTTTCTTTGCTCTCTACTTAAAATACAAGACCTTGTAGAGCATTTGTTTGGTTTGCCATTCTGAGCATAGATACAGATTCTGCAAAATAAAATTGACTGTCTTTCATAAACATAAAACATGCTGTGCACTCCACAAGAAGAGCATTATTATCTCCCTCTTTCTAGCCCATATAAAACTGGGTTGCAATTGGGACAGATTACTTCCTTAAAACAGTCTTTTCGTCCCTCTCCTTCAAGTCCTAACATTATTTTAAAAGCCTACTTTGTATCACAAGGTTTGAAGTTACCACAACAAGCACAAACTGAAATACTGCATAACTTTCCCATTTTACTCTTTAACCACCCACAAAATATTTGAGAGTAAAAACAAATCCAAAACAAGAAAATCCCACAAATAACTGATTCTTGCTTGTCCGCACAACTGCTGGCAGAAATCCTTGTGTGATCCCACACCTTCCTCCAGCTTCTTTGTTTGGCTTTCAAGAAGATCCTTACCAAATCTGTCTCGCTGACAGAGCTCTGACATAAGTCTCTGCAGATACACTCAACTACAGCATATGGATTGTGAGCTGAGAAATCAGCCAGGTTCCACTACGTGCTTTCTGCTGGCACAGTGGCATCTTGAAAAAAATGCCTTGAAGAAAAATCAAAATAATTCTGTGATGCCAAAAACTCCAAGAACATCACCACAGCATAGAACCTGTGTAACAGGTTGAAACAGATTCCTCAATCCAGCAAATGATCAATTTGTCACTGATTCTTTAAAGAATCAACCCCATGGAGTCTACTACACTGTCATGGTTCCCTAGCAGGATCCGGGCACAACCAATGAAAATAAACACCCCAACACCGTTGTACATCCCTGGAATCTTTTAGTCATTGCTATGATCTGCACCAGCCATGCACAGCACAAGGATTTTATAGAATCCTGTAAAAATCTTCAAATCTCTTTTTTTTCTGTTGGAGACCATGGGACTTTAACTAGCTCAGACTTACAGTATGTGTACAGAAAGTCCACAGAGTAAAAACTCCTTTTATTCCAAGCCACGTTTTACCCCTTTTTCCACATGGCCTGAATGAGGGAATGTATTAACTCTATAAAAGAGCATTTTTCTGCTCTCCACGTAGAGCCACGTCATCAATAAAAATGTATGAATACACCAGAAGATATTACTAGAATAACAAAGTGATTTACCAATGGCCTGATGATCTCTTCTGATTTACTGAATTTGTTATTTTTTCCCTTAGTGGCAGTGGGTTGGTTGTTTCCCCTCCCTGCAATAAAATGGAAAACCTGGTGATGCAGTGTGTATAGCATCTGCTGCAGATAACATTTAATATTTTTGTCAGAGTACTTCATCACTCAACCAGAAGCTTCCAAAATAAACATATGCATGTTGATACTTGATTCCCATTTCAACCCTTTTGTGTTTAAACACAGCACATGTCCCCACTGTTTCCAATTCATACAGCCTACCTTCCCCCCCCCCCCCCGCCCCCCAAGGGTCATAAAGACCCTGAGCCCATAAATCTTTTAGCAAGGAAGGACAAATATGACTCAGTAATCCACTTTACAATCATGGCGTCCCAAATATAAACTCTGATCACAATTGCAAAACACACTTAAATCCCCTAGCATTGCCAGTACTTCAGTATTTTCATTACCAGGTTACATTAGAAGATGGGTAAAATGCATTAAAACTTGACTTATGCTCCTTTGTGAGCAGTTGTTTTATTTACCATAGAATGTAAAGAGATCAGGAGGGGAAGGAGATGGTCCAAGCACCCCATTTTCAACAAAACCTGACCACAGTAATCATATTCTCCAGTTTTATATCATTCCCGTAGCAGTACACAGCTGCCTGTTGATGGCAGCTTGAGATGCCAGAGGTAAAGCTCATTAATCAGATGAGAATTCAATTTTAAGAAGTCAAATTTATTTTTATTCAATTTTAAACAATTTCTCTAGTAAGATATAGGGTTTGCAGGAAAATGTTGGCTTGGGTTTCCTTAGGATTTGTACGTATTTTATGCAAAATGTTAAAAATCAATGTTTCAAGGTAGAATTTGGACTTTTTTTTTTTTTTTTAAGTCCTTTGCTGCTCAACAGGACCTTTCCCACTACTTTCCAGTGAGTGCTAGGCTGAGGTGTAAAAGGAGTTCAGAGAGGATACCACAGCATTCAATTAAAAAATAAAAATAAATGGCTCACACTCCTTAAACCTGGCTTCAGGTTGGCTGCATACCCTCCTGTTGGATAGCAAAAACTCTTGGAAGCTTTCCCTACCTCTGGATGAACGCTTTGCCTCATGAAGAACACAGGACATGCAATTTAAAAGAGCTGGTGGTGGTGGAGCAGACCCTGTGAGGGAAAGTGTGCTGTCATGGCTTCCATGGATAGTCAGGAATTCCAGGTATATCCAGCCAGGGGGGCCTTAATGCCCCTAAATGGGCCATTTGAGGTTGGAAATTCCCAGTGAAACAAAGCACACACAGAGATGCCTGGCAGCCCTGTCCACTCAGGGGCGTCTGTGAGGTTTGGGAGGATCAGTGCCCTTGGGATGGGAAGTGCTGGCACTGTGGCCAACACCTGTGATTCTTTGTCCTAGACTCACAGAAAGGTTTGGGTTGGAAGCAAGCTTAAAGGTTTTCTAGTCCAACCCCCCTGAAATCAGCAAAGTCACTTTCCAATAAACAAGTGGTTCAGAGATCCATCACGTTGGCAAAAGCTGTTTGGAGAAAAAAATCCTAATCCTTTTTTGTCCATAACAGAATCGTCCCCCTGATCAATGGCAGTGCAACAGGTCAGGCTGCAGATGTGGGTATCACCTGGTTCTGGGTCACAGAAGTCAGGCTGAAAAAATTCAGAAAGTAGAAGGGTGTGTGACTAACTCAGTTGCAAAGGAGATGGCTGAGGCCTCCTGCAGCATAACTTAAACCCATCTTCTTCGTGAGGGAGGGGAAGATTTAGGAAGAAAGGGAAGAAAAACCTCTTCTTTTTACAAAGCGGGTTGGCTTTTTTAAAATGTGATTTTCAACCACCAATGATTTTTTCTTATCTTAATTCCTTAAAAAAAAAAAAAAAAAAGAGTCAGACGACTAAAATTTATAGACTGTACTAATCCTTAGAGTACAGATCCACTCTTTTGAAAGCCATAAATACTGAGTTAAAGAACCACAGGAAATTAGTTCTCTGAGTTATGTTAATTGCTTCCAACACTCCCGTATCTATCTACACAAGGAAGGAACACAATTTGAAGAAGACATCATAACATATCATGGTTAAAAAACCATTATGCCTAGAGTTTTTTTCTTACGAATTAAAAGGGGTTTGAACCACTTAAGAGGAAAAAAAGCCCAAGAGCATGCCTGAAACATGGCACAAAGTATGCACAAAGTAGAAACAATTGATTGGAATGCTCTGTTATCTGTCACTTTAAATCCCCCTCTCTAGCAGCAGCAAGGGAATGAAACCCAAGAAACGCAACTACAGAAAAAGGCAGAAAGAAAACAATGCACTGTGATTACAGTTCTGAATTCATGGATTAGAAAATAAACATTTCAGTATTAATAGACTGTCCTCAGAGAGCATGAAAATAGGTAAGTAAACTACATTAGCAGAAAAACATGCTGGCAACAATATTTTAAAAGTAGAAATCTCACAGTGTAACCAAAAATATAAGCAAGAACACTGTCAGAATTTAAAACATAATAAGCCTGCTATGTTAAAGGCCTGTGTTTGTCAAATTAACTGTTTATCTGATGCAAAACAGAAAAATGGTCATTAATGTACTGTTCAACTCAATGCACAAGTTGGAATAGTTTTCCCAGTTGTATCTCAAGTATTTTATGGTTTGTGATGAACAGTTTGTATTGTTGTACTGGTAGTTGAGCCAAAGTTTTCATTTGCTAAAAACAAAATAAGCATAATTTATCGCAATCAGTGTGAACTCTGAGCTTTCTTGGCTCTAATTCAAATGCCCCAGTCCTGCAACACACCTGCATTCAGCTCAGCACTGGGGCTGAACCAGGAAAATTATTAGGAAACAGGATATCATAGAATCATTGAGATTGCACGTGGAGATCACCGAACTCCAGAAAGTCACTGAATAAGCTACAATGATGTTGCAGCAGCCAAGACACAGACTCCTTGTTTATCACAGCGTGAAAAGGGTCCTGGTTTATTCCTCTTTACAGCTCAGCCATCCTGACTCCAACCATCCAAGCGCCTACTGCAGGTTTCCCTTGCAGCCTCTGACTGCAGGTATCAGTTTACAGACCCTGACTGCAGGATTTTACTCAGCTAGACTGTGACTGCAGGTTCCAGCTACAGACCCAGACTGACCTCAGAGCAGGGACTCTCTCTCTCCCCAGGATCCTTCTTCGTGCTCCTCTGGTTCCCACTTCCTCAAAGCTCCACCTCCTTCATGATTTTCCTCGCTAGCTAACCCCCTCCCTTTTATCACACTTTATTGGATACAGCTGTGACTCATCAGGGGCAAGGCTGTATTGTAATTAACACAGCTGTTACTAATCAGGGACGAGGTCACCTGTATTCCCTTCTCCTACACAACGGGGCATTGAGTAACCTGATAGATGTGTGTATTTATTTACAAATAGCTCTTTGTCAGAGGTAATCAAAATGCTAATTTTCTAAAGAAAGAGGGTGATGAATTTCCTAAACTTCCTATTAAAAATAAAATGTAAAGGGCTATGCAACTCACCTTGTATCTGAAAATACATGAAGAAGCTGATTTATTTCACTGAAATAATAACTAATTATTAATTTCATCTACCCCCCCCAAAAAAAAAAAAAAACAAAAAAAAAAAAAAAAAAAAACACCACAAAGCTTTCTTCTTTTCCATATCAAAATGACAAATACCTTGGAGATTTGGATCATACACAGATTCTGCCTTGCAAGATACATTCAAGGTTAATTTGAAAGCTAGCTAATAAAGATTTTCTTAGACAAACCTGTATCAAAAGCTTTCAAAATATGTTGTTTCTAAGGCTCCCTTAACTTGTCATGACTACCAGGCCTGCACAGGTCAGCCTGTGGTAGATGGGAATATAGCCAGGTGGCTGTGGCAGTGTCAGAAATTTATGTCAGTTTTATTATCTAGAATAAATGATAGTTAGGAATGGAAAAATGTGCAGTCCTGCAGAGAGTGGAGCTAAAACCTAAATCTCTGTGCTAGTTTCAAGTTTGTATAGCTGTGATGAATAGAAGACAGTCTGGCATGTCAGGGTTTTCTGTATGACTGATAATGTTGAGAGATACTTTCTCATGGATGGCTATGCAGGAACATTCAGCTCTAAAAGAAAAAGTCTTTCATTTGCATATTCCTCTAATCTTAAAGTTGAAATAACTTAAATGGAATTTTGATGGTACTTCAAAAATTTTATTTGCTATGCAAAAAGGCATTGATGAAGTAAGAAATTACACAAAGGCCTAGAAAGCAGAATTTTTCTTCCCTAGCAGAAGACAAAAAATTAAATATTTTCTCTATTTTTAGTACCTTTTTCCTTCTTGTCCTGATTTGCATGGTATCCAGAATGACATGCCAACATTCTCCTGACCAGTGGATGTCCTCATTCCTGATACTGGCCTAATTTTTGGTAGTCTTTGTCTGACAAAATGATCATCACTGTTGTAGCAGCTGAGCTTCAGGACTCTAGAAGCATAGAGATTACTTACTGGAATAATAATTAAAAGAACAATGTCCTAAATCAAAACAAGTGTCTGTAGGCTACAATACATTCAATACAGTGTACAGTGGTTTTGCTTTGCTGCCTGCATTCTCAGTGAGTTGTTCATAGTTGTTCTTAGGTTTGAGGATTTTTTTTTTGTTTGTTTGGTTGGTCGTTGTTTATTTTGTCAGATGGTTTTCTTTTCAATGGCTTTGTGAAATCAGTCTTTCATTGCTAGCACCTTTTTGTTTAACTTTGGTTAAATATTTCATATTTTAAATATAACATGTTAATAATTATTTTTCAGTTCTGAATTGGAACAAGTGTAGCTGAATGTATTATTCAAGAACAACATCTGATCTTATTTAATATCATGCAACGCTTTGCTTGTTCTTGCTCTTTTTTTCATGTAGAGGCAATATAGTATGCTTGCCAAATGTGTACAAGTACATTTCTCCCAAACAAGCTGTTCAGAAATGTTATTAGCCTAAATATCTTGTCCTGAATTTTTTAAAGCCTGTTTCTTCTAAGTCAATCTTTTTTTTTTTTTTTTTTTTTTGTGCATCAGTTATAGTAAGCAATTTCAGAAACAGCTCTGGAATAGAATGTACTAAAATATGATAAAGTTAACCTGCCTAAGTTAGTGACCTTTTTTTTCCCCCAATTTCTAAGCTGCTCACTGAGCTTGCTTGAATCTCTCTCTTAAATCTCTAGGGTCTGACAACCGAATGTTTTCAAGTAGCTGGATGCCTAGGGATTTATAGTTGTGTGGCTTTCCAAGAGTATTTAGGCATTTGCAGCAACTCCAGTGACAATCACCAAGAATCACACAATTATGTCCTCCTGAAAATTCCACAAGGTGCTTTTTTACTTCCTTGAGAACTACATTTTTTTAGTTCGTTTTGTACAAGTTGTGATCCTGTGACTAGGCTTTCACCAGCACAGATCTGAGCAGCCCCAAGAGAGGTTATGGCAGGTGGGTTTGTCTCAAAATAAGCTGTCCTCCCTTCTGGGAATAGCCTACATTTCTACTACTGAAAAAGTAAGCTTTGTATGTACAGAAAACACAAAACTGTTTCTCTACTCTCCATCTCCAGATTCTTAGTGCTGACTCACCCCCTTTCTCTCTCCCTTCTGGTTCAGAATCTTTTCTTCGTACAGTAGACAATTACTGCTTCATCCTTGAGTCAACGTTGGAGCTGTTCTTTCTCACAAGCAATAATTTTTGATACAGTCCTAGCCCTAGGAAGCATATGCATAATTTCATGTTAGATGCCAAGCTCTTTAGGGTATAGAGACTCTTTGTCTCCATAAAAATGCTGCTTTTTTTTTTTTTTTCCCCCCTCAAAATACCTCATGGCCCTGTAAATACAGCTGACAATACAATGCAAAGCTTTAATATTAAGAATGGTGGTAGCATCCTGGAAGAATTTTGCATTTCTAAGTGTGATCAAAGGATCACTTTTTTCTGTGAAGACAAACTACTATGCCAAAAACTTCTGTAAATACAAAGAATATGCTTTCTTTCCTGGCCTTTTGTATTTTCCTGGCCTTTTGCATTTTCCTGGCCTTTTGTATCAGGCTGAGTCTCCCTGGAAAATTTAAAGCCTACTGTAAATGCAGAATATTTGTTTTCTCTTTGTGGTGATGGAAGCTATATGTTTATCCATGAGGCTAAATGCTGCCCTGTACAAATCGTTCAACTAAAAAAAGATGGGTCTAATATCATGAGCCTGGAACATCTGTGGCCATATCTGAAGCTAATGTTTTTAATTAGGTGAAATAGCAAGTAGGATGTGCAGCCAGTAACCTTCCTCAATATATCATAATGCTTTATGGGTAATTTTACATCCTGTGTGTTCTTCTTTCCTCTCTGTTGATAGTAATTTGGATTGGCTGTGGGATGTAATGTACAAATAAACATGCAATCACAATACACAGTGTGTAAATCTGCTTGTAAAAGCTGCTGATGAAAGAGGTATCTAAGTTAACCTTTATTCTCTAGCTCAGGTGAATAACCTGTTGGTGGGAAGTGCACCTCACCACACCGATGGTACTTAAAAAACGTAGTCACAATCACATTTCTGTTTGAATTTTCTCCCAGATAAATGAACAGGTAGGTAATACAGTGAGGGAAATGTTCTGGTAAAACAGATTACGTTTTAAAATAATTCTGAAGTCGTTACTTGCTTCACTTAACAAGCAATCTGCTGTGAAATGTTAAGACCTTAAAGTTGGGTTAATTAGGTGTGTAGATCACACGACATAGAAAAAACAGCTTGATGTGTTTACTTCTGAGTCTCAGATTTACACTGTGTGTAGTAGTCACTGGATTCTGAAATGTTGACTTGATGATTATTTCCCACCATTATACCACTATTTGTTTTTCTCAGTATTTCTTTGTGTAAACTAATTTGGTACAGTGTTTGGAGAAGAGAGACACAAAAGAAGTGCAAGCACAGTAAAGCTAAGTTGTTTAAATATAGAACTGGCTGGAAATTTTTCATTTTTATTTCATTAGAAAAAGGGTGGTTGGTAGAAAACAAAAAATATTCATTCAATTCAAACAATCACCTACTAAGAAAAGAATAAGAAAGGCTTAATAAGCTGTTGAAATACTAAATATTTTAAAGTAAAAGGGCTATGTGCAGGTCAAGACTTCCTCTAGTATTTTCAATTAAAACACAGTCAACCCATAATTAAGAGATAAAAGTTAAGAATTTAAATATTATTCCTAAAATCACACAAACTTAGATTGATGTGATTAAACCCGTGGAATTTAAAATTAAAGAAAATGAAAAAAAGAGTTATTAACTTTTACCTGTTCTAAGTATGAAGGAATAAAAATATCAAGAAAAGTGTCATATGAATGAAGAATGTGTGTCTTGCAAAGAGCACTTCCAAAAGACCCTAATGGTGTTTATAAATTGGAGCAAACAGGGAGTGGTTCGAGGTCTGACTCAAGCCCTGCATCAACCTTTGTATTATTAGACTGTCTTCCCATTTACTGCACAGGGCATTTTTCACTCAGTGTCTGCAGTTCTGTGTTCTGAGCACCCAGTTTTGTCTAATCTTGCTTCTCTTTTTTCACTAATGAGCCTCCTAGGTTTAGAATAAACGATTCAGAAGCTGTCTTTTTGGTCCCTTTGTGCTGTAACCCAGAAGCAAGTATTCCAGAGAGCATGCATCTGAGCATCTGAGCTGGTGCATCTGCACTACAGCTGGGCTCTACATTTCCATGCCTCCTTCCAACACGTGGGGAGAGCTGGGACCGCAGAGCAGAACTCCAACATGGCTATTTTCCAGTGGCGCAATGCCCGGGACCTGACAACACTAAGCTGCTTGGCAGAGGCTTCCAATTTCATTGGAGTCAGGCCTGGCCTTAAAATCAGGGAGCTGATCACATATCTCTACCATCTCACTGGCTCCAAGACGTAGTCATGTCGAAAGAGACTGTGACACCCCCCCTTTTCCATGAGTCTGATCAGTCATGATTAACTCTGCTAATTAGACTTGGGCTGCAGAGCTGTAAAACTGGTGTAAATGATCAGAACCAGACCCATCAGCCATTTTGGTCCTAATTTTCTTTCGCACAAATGTAATTTCACATTGCTTATTTAACATTCTGCTCTCTATGCTGTCAAAACAAGAAAAGTGGCCGAGCATACGAGAGATGTGAAGCTGACTTGAATTAAAAAGTAAATAAATTTAAAAAAACACAAACCCTCCCAAGCCTAGGAAATAAATCTTGTAAATCTTTATTCTTTGGAACTTCTTGCTTGTGCAGTGTTTAGAGTAATTTGTGTAGACAATAATTTCAACCTCAAACCCCATTGCTTTAACCTCTCATTCTGATCAGGGGAGGGAGCAAAGCATTTCTGTGATGAACATGCTATTCTTTCGGACAAAATGTGCAACAAACACCCTTGTGAAAAATCTCTTGATTCTATTGATGCCTTCCATTTTATTTAAGTATATTGTACTCTCACAGTAAATACACATATATATCCTAATTTACTTAGGATATTGTATTCAGTCAAAGAAACCCACGTGATGAATTTCCCCAAACATATTATGCAAACAGCATTCCTCAGAGTTAAACAGGTAGAGTCACTGATTTTGCTTACTAAGATTACAAGTGAAGAACCACAAGGCAAAACTAGCAGTCAGCAGATGCTACTAAGGGCATCCGTGGACTACAATTAGACTATAGAACACAAGCAGATGGATACAATTCTAGGCACCTGAAACATGTGCAGGATTAAGGGCCTCCTGTCAAGGACTTCACCTTATGTACTTCTTTATAGGAAACAAACACCTCAAATTGGAGATATTTTGAAGACAATACATCATGTTAATCTGCAGTCTTCTTAATTAGCTGCTCTCTTACTCTTTCTACACAAAGAGGAAATTCTGGTGGTTTTCTTACCATGCTTTTAATACCAACGTTTCCACTGAATTGCCTGAATTTTCTTTGGGAAGTCGTGGTTCCTGTTCTGGTAAGAGGATAATCCTGTAAAAATGAAGACTTGCACTGATGAATTTATATGAAACAAGAAGTAAAAGTGGGAAGAGAACGCTGGTGTATAATGGTCATTGGGGGCTAAATTAAATGATAGCCAATGTACATGATAGTGGTTTAATTTCTGTTCATTACAAGGTGAAATAATGACCATACCAATAAGAAAGCCTGTATTCCTTAGAAGCAACTGAATTCTTTGACAAATTGTAGTTATGGAAATAGTTGAGAGTATCAGGACTGTTCAGAATAACTTTTTTCAGGGCACCATGAAACAAGACATGCTTTTCTTTTACAATTTGACAGTTTTTATGAGTAGGTCAGCTAACTTCATCAGTCCCATGGTTTAAGACCTGTTTGCTTGATTTATCCTCTAGGCCAAGGTAATATTTGTAGAAATCCTGTAAATTTTCAAATGGAAAACTTACTTTATCTCTTCTGTTCTACCTTTGATGTATGTTGGCAGTGTTGCAATTTTCATAAGTCACATTTTATGGATTATGAGGCACAAACAACTTCCATGCATACTGGATATAAACAATATAAAAATAAAGATAAAAAATTTAGTGTACGTTCTCAGAATGCTTGGGGACAAGGTGGAAGAAAATTAAAAATAAAAAGAGGAATGGAAAGGATGAAAATTTCAGTTCTTTTGGTCATTCTGCTCACTCCAAAATGTGTTTTCCTGTGAATTTCGCAAAGCTGTTTTTTTATTGATGTAGATTACTTTTTCCATGAATCATTCAAAACCTGCCTTTTGAAGAAGCGGATATGCATATTTTAATGCATACAATGAATTGTATCTTAGAATAGCAAATTCTTTCAGCTTTTCTCCCTAGCAATGTTAAAAAGGGGAAAACCATATGACTACTTATATTAACAGAAAAATGAGAAACAAACAAAACAGCGACTAAATAAAAGGCAGTCAGGAATTTGTTTCATTAGTATCTCAGTAACTCCTGCAGATCTGAATATGTTATTTTCTATTAATGAAAATGTTTCAATGAGAGAAAATGGAACTAATCCTGCAAATAAGAACTCAAGACCCGAGTCTGAGTATTTTCTTACATTCTTTTTTATTTCCCTTCCCTTTTTCTTTCTGCATTTCATCACCATGGCAAGAATTTTAATTCTGGAAATGAAGCACAAGAATCAACTTTTTACTTTTTAAGTAAAATTGCTGCTATTTTTGATCTTGTAAGAGATTTCCTGTGTGGACAAGTCATATATGATCTGATTCAGCAACCCTGAACCTTACACAGTGTTTACATCATTAATTTCATCAATATTAACAGAGCTGTTCCTGCACGTAAGAGTAACTCACATAAAGGGTACAAAACCACGCTGTAATTCTTTTGCAACCCTTTTTCCTGGCTTATTCTTGTAATAGGAGTATGGCTACATTAAATGTGTCCAATTTTTAATAGCCTGGGTGTTTGATAGAAGTACACTCTTGTCAGTATTTTGTTTCATAAAATGGAACAATGGGTTGTGACATTTATGGGTTTAGAATTTTTTTTAAGAACAGTGTAGGAAATAGCACAAAAAAAATAATAGCGCTGATTTCCAACTTTCTGGAATTAAATAGCTGTTATTGCCTCAAACCCTTAGTTCCTGTTCAAATTCCCTCAGAAATATTATCCTATTTTGCTGGAGGAAACAAAATTGTACTATATTAAGAAAGCAAAGCCTTGTCTCCTCCTTTCACAACACTTCCTTAAACTCTTGTTTGTGAATGTAAAATTCAGCTTTCCAAAATTAAAAAAAAAAAGAGGTTCATTTTATTTAGTTACATGACTTTTCTAAAATGAAAAATAAACCTGCCTGCAAATATCTTCAGAAATAAAAACCCTGCATGTACAGTATTAAGGGAAAAAAAAAAAAAAAAAAAAAGAGATCTCTCAAGAGTAAAGTAGCTGAATGCCATCATGGGATCACTGCAGGTTTTTTGTTTTCTTATATTTTGAAAGTGTGACATTTTGAAAGGAATGGCAGTGAATGAACCATCAGATAAAGGGATGACTTCACCATGAAATGAGTGTAGTCATTGTATTCAGAAAAAGAAAGCATTTTTTCCTCTTTTTTTAAGTGTGGCTAATCTTTGTTATTTAAAGAACCCTGTTAAATTTTGGAAGTTAAGTGCAGCGCTTACCCATTTTTCTGCCTTGATTGGGAATTGGCCAGCCACAACTTGGAGGGTTAGGAAAGATTTTAAATAGAGTAAAATGAAAAACTGCATATTTCTTTTAAAATGCTTCTATTCTTTTTTGTTATACATTATACATCAGAGTGATATTTGAAGGCAGATTTATTACACAACCTGGCAGAATGCTTTGTACATTTATAATGCAAAGCTTTTATCTAAAGTTCAGAGCATTATTTTAGAAAGAAGGTGCATTGTATCTGTGAGACAAGTTCTATTCTTATTGAAAGGTGTCCATAGGAATTGGAAATGTGTGGTAAAACTGATAGTCAAGGAGGAGCTGAAAATGAAATCTGTATCGTTTGCTTACTGTAGTATTGCTTTTCGAGCCCTGCTCTCTTGCATCTCTGCATCTCTGAAGATGCTCCTGCTCATTGCAGGAGGGCTGGACTAAATGACCTTTAAAGGTGCTTCACAACCCAAAACTGTTCCATAAGAATCAAGTCTAACTTCTTGGTCTGAGAGTTATACATAATTTAATAGAGTAGAACTAATTTATATTGTAGGCAAATATTGAATCTGTTAGAATTTGGAAATCACAGAATATCCTGAGTTGGAAGGAACCCACAATGATCATTAAAGTTCAGCTCCTGGCGCTGCACAGGACAGCCCCAAGAATTACAGTAAAATGGTCTTTAAAATATTTAAGATCATTCTAGTTGAAATTATTTCCCAACCATGCCCTTAACATATGAAAAATTGCTATTGTAAGGAAACAGTTCTGTTCATGAGAGGAGACTAAGTTACTTTTTAATCCTACATTGTCAATTAAAGATTAGAATTTTCAGAAATAAAAGCATTTGTACAATCGTCCTCCATAATTTAAAAGAGCAGAAAGTTTGCCACCATGTGGCTTTGAAAATGACGTCTAATCTGCCTTCCCTCACATCTGTATTTCCAAATATCACTTGCCACTCTGTGTTTTTTACTTTCTGATGTTCCTTGAACAATTTTGAAGCAGCTTATAAAAGCAGTTTTGCATCTGAGTCCTTCAGTCTGTGTCCACAGTCACTGCTAAAGACAGCAGTCAGGCCACTGGTTTAGGGCTTGGGGGGCAGGATGCTTTTAGATTTATTGTCTGGCACTTCTGCTGGGAATTCAGCACTGAACTGAGAAGCCCAGACCGACCTCTCAGAGCCCACCAGCAGTTCTAGTCTGCAAAGGAATAAACGTGATGCAGATGGAGTCGTACCCTGCTGAGTAAAAAGTGTGCAACTAAAGGGTTAAAAATGTTTTGATTAAACTTGGTCAACTTTACTAAATTAATGTTACCTTACCAAATAATTCTTGGATGTTATTAAATCTAAAATTTTCTATGAATAATATTTCTTGAGGCAAAGCAAAAATTATATTAAAAAAGATATTTTTCCACTAACGCATTCAAATAGAAGTCACCTTTTTCTTGTGTACTTCATGACCACTTGACACTTCTTTGGAAAGTCACCCCTTTCCACAAAGAGATATAACACAAATGAGTTAAAGCCAAATACAGTGATCTTAATCTGTGTTAAGGCTTTTATTACTGGAACTAAAAACTTATCAGTATTTCACGTAGTGATTATTTCAATGGGACTATTTGTGAAGTCACTAACTGCTTGGTATTTAAGTCCCTTAACTTGGATTCCCTGGCTGGCCGTGTTCAATACAACAAACTGTGATAAGATTCCATGAATCTGAAATTCCGTAGGACATAAATGTATTCTCTTTTTTTCTTGTCTCCCTCAGGCCAGCTGTCTTCTGTCAGGCCGTACTGATGAGACAGGCAGGGGAGTGCCCACCTTGGAAATACTTCTGAGAGACCCTCACAGCTTCTGTTTTAGATTGGATTTTGAATTTCTTATTAGCTGTGGAATGGTATCAGCATTTGGAGATTTTATCATACGTGCCATATGGCATGGGAACTTAGTAAAATTTGAAAAGCTGGGGAGTGTTGTCTGAAGTGTTCCCAGAGTCCACAGTGTGGACTTTTGCATTAAAAGAGTTTTAATAAACTGAAGTACTGACATATTTATAAGAAAAGCAGGTATATGAGATCACCTGTTTGTTATGTCGGCAAACTTAAACTATTGGAGCTCCAAGCCAGACAGCTTCAACCAGGAGTACTGTGAAACGCTTTGTCAAGTGAGAGTAATTAACTAGTAGGAAAAAAAGTAACTAGACCTGTGATATCATTCCTTGTTGTCAGATTTTACAAGAAGTGTCTTCCTGAAGGAAATGTAACCCCAACATCGCTTACCTTGATGGACGTGTTGCCTCTGTAATGTAAAAGGGATGGCTGGGATGGCCACAGCTGGTTCAGAGCAAAGGGCAGAGCCAAGCTTCCTACCACCTCCATTGATATTGGTGTTTTACTTGCCTTTTGATTGAGCCATAATGGATTTCATTATTTTAGTGGAAGAAATACTTTAATTTTACTTTATGAGGACTGATAGATATGTGCTTCTCTTTGTGCTCCTAAACATACATATTATTAATATTAACACATATACATCAAATATTAAAATAGATAATTTTAAAATAAATAAAATTAAATTTTAAAAAAATAAATTTTAATTTAAAATTTAAGTAAGTAAAATAAATTAAATATTAATTAATATATATTAAATATATATTAAAGCCATTGCTAATTACACACTTATTAGAATATTTCCCATATTTAGTGTAGTACTTGGGATATAAACAAGGGTCTATGTTCTAGGGAAATACTGTGTTTGTTCTTCTTTGTGTATTTATAAAACAAAAAACCTTGGAAGACTATAACACATGCAGTGATGTCAAAACTATTACTCCTCCACAGAGTCCTCTTTAAGGGACTGAAAAGAATTTCTGGTTTTTGTCACACCCCCCATGTAATAGATTTCACATCAGGCAGATGAATGTTCACTCTTCAGTAGTGCACTTTTGTCCTTCATAAAGTTTCATACTTGATTTGAAAGTTTCAAAACTCTATGTGGTACAGATGGTTCAAATCCCATTGATAATTCAATGTCTAGTTAGCTCTAAAGTAGACCAAAGACCTGGTAATTAATATCCTGAGAGACCTGGAAAAGCTTATGCACAACATTTGTAAAAACATTCCTATCTGCTGTCAGTGTTCAAACACTTCCAGGAAACTGGACTGTGATTTTGAGCATATGCTTCTTGTTCCCCCATCATTAATCAGATCCACTGAGGGCCACACGCTGGCCTGGAGCGAGGGCTAGAAAGTAAAGCACTGATTAAGGATTACGGCTGAGATGAAGTTTGACCCATTGATGGGTCTTCATATCTGTTGCTCAGATAGATTTAGAAATAGAGATGGATTTACAGAACAAAATAATCAAATCCTTCATAAATGGAATGAAAATTCCCCTCTAATCGGCTGATTTTTGCAGTATCTATACGTAAGCAGTACAACTGCTTACATTTTAAATATAGAAAAAGTCAAGAGCACAGATCCAGTAGTCAAAACTGCTCAGATTGATTTTAGTAGATACTGATATATGTGATGTGTGTATGGATCTGTAGAGGAGCTCACCACTGTCAGCAAAGAAAAACATTTCTATCTTTTAGGCCCTCCCCTTCTTCCCTGCACCAGGCATTGCCTTTAGTCTCACAGTTCTTTGTGATATAAACCATGGAAACTCAGAACAAGTATTTCCATGACTTGCAATTTCCAACAAAAGCAATGGCAAAGCTACCACAAAGCATGGCAAAGATCAAACAGCATCTGTTATGAACAGGATCACAGCTAATGGCAGTGAGAGAGAAATGCAGGAATGAAGAACAGCTCCATTTACACCCACAATCTGAATCTTCCAATCCAACAGAAGGCATGTTTTGCAGACAAACACAGAATGCCTTCCAGGACACTCTGCAGAATCCAATCATACTGACAAAAAAAAAAATGTTTCTAGAACAGATATCTAGTAGAGAAATATTTGCGGTACTTTGCTGAACAGAAAAAATAAAGTCTTTTCACAAAGACTGCAGACTTTCACACCTTGACATGCACACACAGATCAGTAAGATCTGTAAGAGGCAAAGTCTATAATGTCAAAATTTCAAAGTCCCTGTGCTGTGCGTCTTGCTCGCCGGGAGACTTGTAAGGCCCAGGATCAGATTGACAGAGAGCAGTTTAGGTCGACATTCCCTGAACTTCCCATTCAGGTCCATCTATCTTTAATGAAAATTAATAATTTAATTACCATGTTACTAACACATTATCTTCTTCAAAAGGTACCAGTCACTAGTCCATGGGTCGGATCACAGTCTTTCATTACATAATATATCAAGGTAGTAAAAATATTTCAGCATTCAACATGAAACAAAGTTTTTAGTTTATAATTTTTTTGTTATTTTTCCTATTTTAAAAGCTGATGGCAATAATTTATGCCCAGATTATAAACCGTATCTTCATCTATGGCTTTTCCTATCATAATGTATGAAAGTGGAAAATACAATCTACAAGTAATAAGTACGGTATGAAATTTCACAAGGTCCTTATCATTTTGTGTCATTATTCCTACCATTGCATATTTCTCTCTTTTTATTGTAGGAATATTTTTTATTTAGTGTGGGGTTTTTTTCTTCACCTTTTCTTATTCTCTTTAATGACTGAAAGTATTCTGATGTCTAAAATACGAAAATAGTTTGTGGTCTTTTCAAAATGTTGATTTATATTCAAAACTTTTTGAGTTTTTTTTTGTTTGTTGTTTTGTTTTCTTGGTTTTGGTTTTTTTTCTTCTGTTTGTCTCCCTCTTTGTTTTCAGTCCTTGAAAGGCTCGAGATTTAAGGCATGTATGTACTTTTGAAATTAATATAACTGAGCAGAGCATACTCTGATCTTCTCCCTGAAATGCGATAAAATTTGTGCTATTGACACTTAATATCATGTCTTCCTTCTTGTCGTTAGAGGATAACACTTCCCTTATCTTCCCAAAATACAAATTTACTTCGGTACTTCCAGGTGTATTTGTTTCATTTTGCTTTACTCTTGCTTGAAAATAAATCCCCTTAAAATTCTTTGTGAGGGAAAACTCTGAGGAAGCCCAGCTGGTTGGCAGCTGTGAGCCAGGGAAGCCTTTGATTCTCAGAATTAAGGACAATCTGATTTCCTTTGCTACACACACAAGAAGCTTTGGGTTTACAAAGAAAATACAGAAAGAAGGAAACGAAGGGAGCAAATAAGCAAGCTTTCAAGTGTAGGAAGTTTCTGGTGAAGTAAACATTTGGCTATTTCTTGGCTCACTAGGCTAAATGCAAAGGAGGTAAATTAAGTTAGAAGGAAGCTTGTACCTCAGTCCTCTAAAGAGGCAGCCACAGTACTGGACTGGAATGGAAAGCAAATGAGTTTCAGATAGAAGCCCGTGCAACACAATTCCACTTGCACGCCAGTCAAAGCCTGTTAGGTTTGAACAAATATTCCTTGAAATGTTTTCTTTTTAGATATTTCATTGACAGCCACAAGTTACTTATAATAATTTTAAAATAAAAATCAAATCCTGAGATATTCTAACAAAAGGGTTACATTATTAAAATAATAGAACAATCTAGAACCTGACTATCTCAACTAAACCTTACTTTCGACAACTGAAGTATTTCTGAAACAGTGAATTTTGGTGTAGTCTGAGATCCTACATGGAGCCAGGTGGGGGAATACAGGAGTAAATTATCTGCAGATGGCAACAGGGAGCGGACTTGAGTACATATAAAAATTAGCCAAATTTACAGCATCTCTAGAATACTTATCTTTGTAATAAGATGTATGCAAAAATGTGTTGAATATTCAAACTGGGTAAACATATAATTATACTAAGAGTTCTGGCAAACACCATTGTGGAGATTTTAAAGATTCACTTGATAGAAGCAGGACCACATGAAGCCTCGATATTTCACGTTAGAGCACTCTTTCAAGCATTTCTTCAAACCACTGAGAAATACGTGAAGAAATGCAAGAACAGCTTCAGCAGATCAAAGTAATGACAGCTACTGATTAAGAGCAATAGGTGAAACCGGGCACTAGGACCAAAAAATACTCAACATCACAGTTCAGTGCTTATACAGTAGAAAGTAACAAGAAAGTAAGGAGAAAAATGCCTGGATTCTGAAGGGTGGACAGGATCCTGAAGGCAGAAAGAAAAAAATTTTCCCATGATCTCCTATTAACATTTTAATAGAATAAAAAAAATGTTTCAAAGGACAGATTGTGTAGATGACACACTACAGTTTGAAAAAATGCTTTGTGGTTACACAACACTGAGTTTTGTTATCAGCAATCGAAGAAGAAACAAAGTCAGCACAGTATATTCATCAGCACACCTGCTGCATCGATTGCAGCACATCTTAGCTTGGTAAGAATGCCATTAGGAAAAATAAGGCTAAGGACAGGTCTAAACCCACTTAAGCAGCATACATTACATGTGAATGGAGAGATCCTGGGTTATTTACCCAGCACAAAAGTACTCACTCGTGGTTCTGAGTTTTAACATGCAAAGCCAGAAAAACTATGCAATGACTTCGCAACCTGTCTTGTACATGAGACAATCTTTGTGGGTACCAATCCATCTCCACCGTGTACCTGGTGAATACTGAACCACAAAATAGAACAAATCCTTCGTGTGGAGGTATCTATTTACATAATTCCGTACACAGTGATATTTACATTTGCCTATGAATGATGCTTAGCCAGTTGGACAAAGTGGTTTTCATAGGGAGCACATCCAAGTTCAATGTGAAAATTCTGTAACAGATGGCAGTCAGGGAAAAGAATCTATGTAGAAATAGAATTGATGGAGTTGATGGAAACTGAAGGATTTTTTCTAACATGAAGAAAATCTTGTGTTTTAAAAGATTTTGGCTTAGCATTCAAAATAAATGAGGGACCTGTGAAGACATACGTGAGCCAATATACATAAAGAAACAACACAGACTTTATGTTTAGAGATAAGAAGAAACACAGAACCTCATCTTGGGAAACCCTGAAAGACTTTCCCCCCACCCCCCACTTCTGATCAAGGTAGCAAACAATTACATAGATCTGTGAAGAATTATGCAGAGAACAATAACTGGAGAAATGACATCTAGAAACTGAAGACATGGGCTTTCAATTTACAGTGCAGAGACACAAGTCACAACACACTTTATATACATAGGATAATTTTCAGTATTAGAGGCTAATTTAAGGTACATTCTACTGCCTGCCCGAAAACAAAAGGGATAACATAAATTTAAGGATAAAAGTGCAGCAGAATTAACAAATAATTCTCAGGTATGAAGAACAATAAAGAAATTCAGAGCTGATATATTGTTCTCTTCTCTTTTACCCTTTCATTTAAAGTGGCTAAAGAGGGCTTTGTAAGACATAAGCCCCTTCTTTCCCTGTTTTTCACTCCCTTTGTTTGATCCTTACCTTTTCCTGAGTATCAACACATTTCTCCATTCTTTCCATAGCTCACAGTGTATGTATCCTCATGCTTCCCTGCAGGAAATACTTTAAAGACATAAACAATCATATTGTTGTCAATATGCAAAAAGATAATGGTTATTCACCTTGATCACATGAGTAATCACAATGACATCTAAATCAAATTGCATAAACAAAGCTTGGCTCAAGCTTTCGTTGTTGATGGCTTGATCTTTATCATATCAGGCAATACCTTAAGATCTCTAAGCTGGGAGAGCTACTAAAATTGTATAAACTGTGTAAGAGTAAGAATGGAGAGAATATAAATAACCATCTTTACTGTATTAGCAGAGCGGGATCTTGAGAATGCTCGAGAGAGTTTGCAGTATTTCATTCAGGCAGTTTTGGACTGTTCGCAAGATTTAGCTACAGACCTTAATAGAAAACTGATTTCCATTTGTCTAAAAACCAGAGATGCTGGTGTTTTAATCAAGTGTTTTTCGTGTCAGTGGTCTTAATATGAAATATGCTTTATGCTCAACTACCTTCCTGGTTTAGAACCCGTCATTACTTGTACTTAGCAAGTGTGCCTCCAGTTATGCATCCAATTGTGCCTGATATTCGAAGAATCCTTTTTCTGTCTTCCCAACGTCCCTGCCTGTAATAATCACTAACTTTTAGTGTTTATAGAAGTATTAAAAAGGTTTGTGAAGTCTCAGATCACAAACGTGTTTGAAATAAAAATCCTTTTTTGTACCTTCCTCTGTAAGATTCACCCATTTGCCTTTCTAGCTCTGGGACCACTTGGGGACCAGCAGGTTTTGAAGGAATCTGACTTGGGTGCAGGAAGGATCTTCAGCAAAAACATCCTTCCATCTTTGGTGTGTTGCTAAATAGAACCAGAAATGGCAGCTCATAACCTGTGTTTCTGAATCCAGCCGAGTACTAGCAGAGGTTAAGGGATAACCAAACTGAGGACCTGACCATCTAGCAAAACACAACAATTAAGTTAGCACAGTGTTTTCGTTGTTATTGTTGGGTTTTCTTTCAAGTTTATTTAAGCAAAAAATAGCATGCAACAGAGATTACAGAAACATGGATTTTATTGAGATTTATTCCACAGAAAATTTTAATACAAGAGATTAAATACAAAGTCTTGTCAAGTGAAAGCCTGTGAAACTGAGTTCCAATCACTGAGCAAAGTCTGATGGAATTGCTAATTAGATCACATATTTCTCCTTAGCTGTAGAACAAGGAATCACACCAACGATTCCACTTTTCATCTTCAGAATAAGTTTTCAATCCTTTTTGTAACTGGTTAGTACAGTACAAGGTACAAATTCCTACTGATGCTGAACAGAAACATTTATGTATTTATAAGCTAATATATGCCTGGGGAATAAAAAGCCTGCAACTTTTATTTTTCCAATATTTATCATCCATTGAAAAACAGATGGTAGGAGGTAAGCCAGGTTATCTCAGACTTCTTGTGATGGGTTCAGTGGCAGAGACCCAAACAGCCTCATATGCAGCAGAATACCTATCCCACTGGCAGCCTTTTTTTTTCCACTTAACTCCTTTTTTCTGCTTGGAGCCAATCCAGCCCAGTTCAGCTCTTTTGTAGGAACTGAGGAACCAGTATTGATTTCCCATTTAAGCCAATCTTGCGTAAGCCCACCGCTGCCTCCCTCGCTGTGAAGGCGGGAAGCACTGGAGGAAACCAGCTGCAGCGTTTTCAACGTGCAAAATTGCTTCTCCGGGCTGGATGTGAGCTGAGTTGCAAATCAGAAAAATAAAAAGCGAAAATGGCAGCATAGATGGGCTTTCTTTTCAAGTCTGATACACATTCAACGCTGCCTTCCTAGAAAGGATTCTCGGAAAACAGGGAATTTGCTTGTTAGAGCAAAAGGAGAAGATTCTTATTATAGGCTTCAGTGCAGTTGACAGCCAAGATAAAAAATCCTTATACCAAAGTGGCCTTAGAGCAGTGAAGCAATGAGGGCTTTCAAAAAAAGAAAAAAAAAAAAGAAAAAAAAGAAAAAAAAATTTGGGTTTTTTATGAAAGTGTGAAAATCTGTTATAACTGTCTTTACTGAGTGTTTATGGATTTACGCTGAAGACTGCAGTGATGCTTGAGGATTCTCAGGCTCTGTATCATGAAGGTTTTTTTACCAAATTTTGAGTTTTCAGCAGGCGTCCATCGCTATCAGAGGGAAAAAAAAATCTCTAGCATGGATATTTTTAGGGACTAGCAGTGAAGTTTTCCCCCATGTTTTACAGGATAAATAATGCTAATAACATTGATGCAAACTTTCCAAAGTCACTCAGTAATGACCCTCAAATATCAAGATGCAGTTGCTGAAAATTGGAACATAATTTGGTAGAAAATTAACAGTTATACTTCCTGAAGTATAACAAAGAAATCAAACAAAATTTTGAATTGTGGATTGAAAGTTGGAGAGAGACTATTTGACCCCTACATAAAATTACCAAGCTACCCTAAAAATGATACTTTTAAATTTCTCACTCAAAATGGCTTCACAGCTCTCTGACCTAATTCACTCACTCTCTGTTCTTAGCTGTTCACAGTCTCTAAAAAGGGAATCTATATCTGGGGTTTGTCAGGGACAAGTTGCTGGAAGCTCTTACATGGAAACAGGATACTTCCTTCTTTTCCTGGCATATCTGTGAAACACTTAAGGGTAACTATCCCCAGACACTCTTGTTCCTGATTTTTGTGGAGAAACAAGCCGCCAAACCCAGGTCATGACTGTTCCTGCCCCACATAAACACCAGCGCTGCAGCGAGATTAGTCCACTGTGATTAATAAAGACTGAAAGAACAATCTGCAGCAGCCTGATGGATGGAGCAATTTCAAACTCTACCACGTGGATGTAAGAAGCCAAAAACAACTGCAGCTTCCCGACCCAGCCTTTCAGGCTGTTTGCAGCCTTACGCACAAAGGTGCAAGCTGCTCCTACACAGAGACTTTGACTAATGGGGAGAAAAGACCAGTTTTGATCGGTTTCTTTTCCTATGCAGAAGGCAACCGGCAAAATGGAGTCCATAAGGATATTATGAAGCTTAGATGTATGTCAGCAACTATATTTTTTAGTTAAATGTTCTTTGTCAGAGAACTTTATGCAAGGAGATTTCCCACGAGAAAGAAACCGAGAGTTAGGTGGATTATTTTCATGTAGTGGAATCAATAACCTGAGTTTCCTTGGTGAGTGGTCAGAAGAGCCAAGGTATCCTACACCAGGGAATAATTAGCAGCCTAAGCTGCTGGTTTGATTGATGAGGCTGCTGAGTGATTATTCCTTCAATTTTCCCCAAGTTCAATTCTCATAGACTAGGGTCAGTGGAAAGAGAAGTTAATTTCATGTTATCGGGTACTGATACTCAGCTTCTTTCTGTATTTATTAATATATCTTATTTGCATTTTCAAAGAGTGATCTGAAGGCTCTGCTGAGAATGTAAAAGACTTTACAGGGATTTTTTTTTTGTGGGAGTTTTGCTGAATTTGTGGCATCTGGGAGACTTCAGGAAGAATGACAGAACAAGTTCTGCCTAGCAGAAAAAGTACTAGGAGGAGGCAGTAGTAATATTTGGAGAGAGTGAGAAGCTTGTGGAAGGAGAGATGAACATCAGAGCTTTATTTGAGATATAGTGCCCAGTGAGAGAGGGGAATAGGAGCAAATGTCAACAGGAACAAACCAACCTTTGCTTTTTCATGTAGTCATAAAAAACTTACATGTGGATGAGGAAAAATTTAAACAGTGTCTCAGATAGGAAATGTCATGCACATCTACTAAAAAAAAAAAACCCCGCAACTAAGAAACCTGGTGCCTGGGGCTGTGCTAATTCTTTAATGTGATGGCATTCCTTTCCTGAGAGCTCTGTAAGCTTTCCAGGCTGCCAAACATGCTTGGTGCCCATGTCTTCAAGCACTATTCCTGCAAGGTTCCTGAGCATATTTTCATTCTAATGGGTTCTTAAGCCAAGCATCTCTGTCAAAGCTTCCTAAAAAATGAGTGAGAGCCCATGCAAGGGACAATGACATTCTTTAATATTTACTGCACTAAAAATAGCTTTTTTAAAAACAATACACAGCATACAGAATGTTCTCCTTGTTCAAAAATGGTTATTTTTAACAGCATTTGATGGATTCAGAGGGTTCTTGGTAAGTATAGTTAATATATTTTCTCCATGTATTCCTTCAGTACTAAAGAGCAAATTGCTTAATATGTAATCTTGAGTAAATGTTTTCCCAGTTACATTCACTCCCTCTTTCTGATATGCTTTATCCCTGCCTGAGTATTTTTCTCCTTGTAATATTTTCAGCAGGCTGGATTTATGAGCCTGTGAAAGCAAAGAATAGGGATCCTCTTCTTCTGAAGCCAGCTGCACGACTGAACTAGTGAATATCTGACCGCGTCCTGAAGGATGATCATATAAAGAGAAGAGCAAGAGAAACAGAATGAGACAACACCACCTTCATTTTCCAAAACCTTAGGAAGTTCCAACAACTGCACAAAAAGAGATAGAGAGAGAGCAGAAGAAGAAAATTAGGGGGAGTGAACCCACAGTCTGTTTCATTTTTCATTCTAACATCATTCCAGCTATAAAGAATGACGGTATAAATGATCAAACAACTGTTTGCTGATGCATTATACATAGTCATACACAATATGGCAGCTTTGTACTTGTATATTTACCCACCATGAATACAAAATATACTAAGAGTGACAGGCAATGTAGCCAAAGCTTCTACTCTCTGTAAGCATCTGTGTACTATGAATTATAGATGAGAGTCTTGTGTCCAAAGGTAGCAAGTAATGTAGATAATGCCATCTGAGTAAATGAATAAATGTGAAACAGATGCTTTTTGCATTCAGGGCACACAGGTACAGCCAGGAAGCGACCAGTACAGATTATGGATGCTGGTGAGACAGCTGCTGTCTGAATCCAGTGCCAGGTGCATTCCTACCTGGGCTGCTTTGAGCCAGTTAAAAGGGCCTTTTTCTCACTCCTTTTTAACAAGTTGCTAGAAAGATGAGGTATCTTCTTATGTAGATTCCTCAGGTGCTTGGAGGATTGGATTTCCTCAAGGCTTTCCTAAAAAAAAACAAATCGGCAACAGTATTAGGAGAGTCCTGTATGAGAGGTGGTGAAATGAATAATTTACATTTAAACTTATAAAATAGTTTTTCTTTGACTTTTATGCAAGATTCTTCAGATCTGCCATTATTTTTCATATCAACAAATATTTTGCCTCAAAATGAGATTGCATGTCTTAAAAAATTACTGCCAGAAAGACATTAAGAACTTATTTTTTTCCCTTATATGTAAATTTCCTTATTTTATAAGCAAAGAGACAGGAGCTTGGACTCTGGCTAGGGAATTGGAGGGTTCTTGTCAGTACAGACAGCTCCCTTGATACCTAAAAGGTAGGTTGAACTCCCCAGATAAAATATTAAACCTAACAGTGCTGTCAGTTTCTACTTGTGAGATAAAGCTACTGCAATTCTTAAAGTTCAAAGAAGTTCATAAGTTTATATTGCTCTTGCATCTGTTCCTTTTCTGCCGAACACTAGAGTCGTGCTGTGTCCGTTCTCATGTGTGCTGAAGAAAAACTTCTGTCCTTTCTGCTTGGAAGCAAATAAGGGGTCTCAGACCCCTTTCCCTGCAGATTTGTCATCCATGAGTTATTTACATCATGTAGGGTTGGTAAAACACTGGTTACCATGTGCAGAATGAAAGCCTATCCTAATGCAATTTTAAGGAGAAAATGAGGAAATGCAGTAATAAATGTGTTTCCTGTTTAGCCTGAGTACTTGAGCTATGCAAAACTATCAAAAGGAAAAATTTCCAGGACCAGTGAATATCTATTTTAAACGTGCTTTCACTGCCTCCTGCGTAACTGAGCATTTCAGAGATTAGAAAGTATAATCAGAGATTCACGTAAAGTTTTGGAAGAGCCTGACAGACAACATATAGCTTCTCAAAATTTACTGAGAAGGCATTTCAACCGTTAAGAGTATTTATGCAAAACCACCAAGGCAGTCATTGCAGTAATTTCACAGCAATCCCCCGGAAGTTATTTTCCTTTCACACCAGATATCCCTTGCTCTTCAAACTTTTTGGCATATGTGTGGTCAGTCAGGTAGGGGTTTTCCCTGCCATTGCCAGATTTTGACTTCATTTTGACATCAATCTAGATTAATACAAACGATATCCCAAGAATAATTCTGCACTTATATAGATGTAATAGAGAATTGAGCTTTGTAAGGCAAAAGCAAAGACTGAAACCAGAAGTATGTCTCACTCTCTACCATCTTTTTTTTGGTTTTTTTTCCTTTGTTTCATTTGCTTCTGTGCAAAGTCAGCTAAAGACACCACCATAGTTCCAATTTGGCCTGTCTACATCCGAATTGTTCACTCTGTTTGCAGAAGTGGAAATGACAGTACACCTCCTTTGGGTGTGCAACAGTGAGGCAGATGCAATCCAACGGGGACAGCCAAACCATTCACTGCTCCTTAAGTAATCTGTCACTGCCATTGAGACATCCCAATATTTTTAACCTAGCAAATAAAGCACCTCCTTAGAAGTTACAGGTTTTGACTTAAAAAGCAAGCAAATATCAAACTATGCAACTGTGAATGCCATAATTTTGCTTTCCAAACGGCATGATTTTTTTTTTTTTTTAGAATTATTGAATTTTAACCACAGAAATGTCAATAATCCACAGGTGGCTTGTTCCTATTTTCTTCATGTCCTTTCCTTTCCTTTCTTTCAGCAAGTTGCCCTTGCATTTATTTCAGTGTAAAAGTTTGGGGGGACAAAAAAGAGACTGTGGAGGTTTTTGAAAAGTTTGAGGAGTAATTTGCAAAAGTGATAGTTTCTGGTAATGAGGGTTGCTACCTTTGCCCAGGTCTCTCAGTATGATAAAATTGTTTCAGAATGTTAATTACTGAATAATCAGATTCCCTTGAAAATGAAACCTCAACTTTTACTAAAATATTATATCTCTATATTATTTCAGACCTGTAGCACAGTCAAATCAACAATTACATTAAAAGAACTCATGCAGTCTTCTCATTAGAATGGGACTCTATTATCTCAAAAGAATTAGAGAAATATCTATGATGCATTGCCAATATGGAAATACTCATCCCATTGGCCTCTATTATCCAAAAGGAAATGAGAAAACACTTCCATTACATTTTGCAGTGATCCATGCCTTTCTCTTTTTTTAAGTCAATAAACTATATCTTTCACCCTAGCAGTTTGTGCATGTGTCCTAAAATGACCTTTTGCAGTTTGGCTGCTGAGACGGGCTGGGAGAGGTGACATAGGAATCTTAAAAAGACATGCAAACCAGTTTATACTGCCAGACATGTCCTATCACAGAGTTAAAAAAAAAGAGACCTGCAAAGCCTCTTGCTACATGCTCTGTTTTGTTGTTCTTTATATCATGAGACAGAATTCCCTTCCTCAATCAGTCACCCCTAATCAATTTAATTGAGGCTGATGCTCAAAGCACAGAAAAATGTTACGAAGAGAAGGTCCCTGAAGTGACTCTTGGCCTCTGTGGAAGCAGTCTCCTCTATCTCATCATATCACTGCACGCAGCCTGTTGAAAAAAACGCCTTGAAACCAACATGGATTCATAGAGGAGAGGGCATCGGGGGGGCACTCAGCACTCGCTGCCTCTTAAAAAAAAAAAAAAAAAAAAAAAAAAAAAGACTTCAGAAAAAGTGCTTTGAAACTGGTGAAATAATCTTTTGAATAAACCACCAGTGGGGAATACCCACAGCCACCGAGGACAGCATGCTGTTCAGTGTATCAACAAAAATACATTTGGCCTGCGGCAATGCTGAGGGCAAACATATCCCAGATGGACTAGAGAGGCCCAAATACCTTCAGAGATGAAAATTTAATTAGAGGAAATGTCACTGCAGTGAACAAAAGGATGGCTTTAGTGATTTTTCATCATTGTTTACTACAAGTGAAGTATAGTTTTAAGTGTTAGGACAGGCTAAGTGCAGGAAAGTTCTTAAGCACTGGAATGGATATGAAAGGAATGGATGTTGAAGGTCAGAGAATCATCTGCACTTGAGCAGTGATCAAAAGGCGTTACACCATCAAATATTGGCAGATAGCAATTTTTAATTGCTTCAGTGATGGTAAAAGGTGGTGAAGGTGGTGCTTTCAAGCCACTAAGATGGAAAAATCTGACCTGATTTTGTTGATTGGATGAGGGGTTTTGTTGCTTTGCTGTTGTTACTCTTGCTGTTGTGAGAACACAAGGATAATAAAAGCTTGGGTCTCTCTGAAACACAGAGTTATCTCTGAAAGCTGAGATGGCTCACTGCTTCCTTACCTCTTTGATAATCCACTCTCTTATTAATTCTGATTCTTGCACAAACCAGGGAAAAAACAATACTGGACTACAGTCACAAGGATTCAGCCCCCTTAAATGAAAATACATCGGTACTCATGAATTCTGAAAGCTGCTGGGGATAAATTAAGAGAAAATAAGTCAGAGTACATCATAATATATGATACAAGACCTTACAGAAAGTCTGTCAAACTACAGCATTTTCTGCATTTGGATTTTACCTCTTCAGAATGCAGGACTGAGGTTTTAGTGTGTTAATTTTCTGATCTTTTTTCCCATTCAGTCTTCATTGTGTATTTTCTTTAGCAAAACAGAATAATCATCTTAATTGAAAGAATGCACATCGTGATTTCCCATCATAGTATTAAAATAGTGCAACTTATAGAACTCTTTTTATTTGCTATTATGTAATAGGAATTACTATTATATGTTGTAAAAATAATAACAGAAATAGTAGTTACCATCAAATATCTCTCACAGAGGTCATACCAATTCCGGTCAATCTTAAGAAGACCTCAACATATAGACAACTGGAGGGAAGATTAATTAAATTGGGCCACAATCTAAGTTAAAAAAAAAAAAAAAAAAGGTATTATAAAAGTATAATTAGATACAACTACATATTGATCACTATATTTTTTGGTTAATACAGTCAATAAAGAAGATTAATTATGTTAATAAAACTTATTGTTTAGATTAAAGCTTTGTTATTTGTATTTTCAGTCAAGATCCCTCAGATTTTAGTCATGCTGTTGTGAGTTTGTTCTTCTGACTCAGATACAACTATACATAGATGGATTCTTTTTGTGTAGCCCGTGCTGTGGAACTTGAAGTCCGTTGAAGAACCTTCACACTGAGTTTAACAAAGTTAGGGTAAGCATCTGGAGTACCTTATTTACTCACTAAGTTTACTGGGTTACATTTGCCTTAATTTCAGGGGATAGATTTTGATCTCTCTTTGTGCTATTGCTTATTATCACCTGTTACTCACATTTCTATATTCTAGCCCAAATAATCTTAGATTTTCACTTGCCCAGAGGCACTGTACTTTCTCTGGCAAAAAGAACTGGCTTTGCACTCTCCTACATTGTCTTGTTAGTCCTTCCTCTTTTCCTCACCTGCTTCCTTGTTTTAATTTTTCTTTTCTTTTCTTTTCTTTTCTTTTCTTTTCTTTTCTTTTCTTTTCTTTTTTTTCTTTTCTTTTCTTTTCTTTTCTTTTCCTTCTTTCTTTTCTTTTTCTTTTTTTCTTTTCTTTTCTTTTCTTTTCTTTTCTTTTCTTTTCTTTTCTTTTCTCTCCCTCTTTATTTTACTCTCTCTCTCTTTTTCTTTCACTCTCCCTCTCTCTTTCTTTTTCTCTCTTTCTGCCTCTTTCTTTCTCTCTCTTTCCCCCTTCCTTCCTTCCTTCCTCTCTGCCTGCCTTCCTGCCTTTCTCTCTCTCCTTTCTTTCTCTTTCTTTTTTTAGCAGATACAGCTCTACACGAAGTTTAATCATGTGCAGAAATTTGTTAGATTGATGCCAAAAGACCTGCCCAAAGGCAGGCTCTAAACACATTATTGTTTGAAACCTGCAACCAAGAGTCCAACCAGCCCCTGATTAGGCAACGTGCCATACTAAGCAGATATTAATGAGTCCTGGCAACCAACTATGAGAAATCAGTTTGCCTGCCATCCTTTCTCTCTTACAGATGGTTATCTGGAAAACAGTCCAAACAACAGAAATAGACCATATGTAAAAAAAAAGCCTCCCTTTTTATTTTCAGGTTCACAGACTATCGGCTTAAGATTTCACAGTATACATTATTTTTATAATTCAAGATGAGCAAGTACGTCAATAACCAAATCCATCCAAATTGTGTGACACTGAAGAAACCAATACTTTGCTTCATGGGACTGTGATTGTATTACTGATATTATGGACTTCTGGATGATCAACACAGATTCCATCTACAAGCTGAAATGACAAATTTCTTCTGTATCTGTCTATCGACACCCATAGAATGGAAGTACCGTGGTCAAAAATGCTGGGTGAAACAAATAAATAGATGTTTAAAGAAATATACCACTAAACTAGGTTAACACTGGATTACATCACAGAGATTCTGAAGAGGTATTAAAGGCACAGGATGAAGCATAACCATCTATTTTACTATTTTAGTCTTGCCAGAACGCTAGATAACAAATTGATCTCCATCTGATCAATTGATAATAAATCCATCTTCAGCTAAAAGACAAGTCTGAAGGGAAACTGAGTCTCAGGATGCAGCCTTCTTCCTTCACTGATTATCAACAGAGTAGATCATCCACTAACGACACAGTGATTATAAACTGAAGCCAGTAGACTACCTGAGACAAGCTGTGAGGCAAATAAACCCCCTTAATCAGATGTGGGTGACACCCTCTGCAGAGACACAGGAAATGTAAACATGCATAGAAAATATCTGTGTGTATCCCAAATGTAATCTCTTAATGCATTTCTTACTAATTATTTTTCTGCAGAAAACCTTTATGGAATTGTTTCCCAAGCAACTGGACTAGAACAGAAGGAAAAAAAAAATGCCTGAGAGGAAAACAAAAATTCATAAAAAGGCAGAGGGTGACTCTTAGTAAGAAAAAGAATCCAGAGATGCAAAATATTTCTATGGGTTTTTTAATATATATAACTGTGGAGCTACTTGCATGATTTTTCAAAATATTCTGATGACTTAGGCAGCACATGAACCCTTTTGTGATGCTCCTACTCACAGCAAGCAGCACCTCTCTTCAAAGTATTTGATCTGAATTCATTAAGAGCACAAATGGTGGAAGGTAACTTACCAGCAGCAGGAAATCACTGCAAAGTGTCACTGAATGAGTGAAATTTGTCACAGTATGTACAAAGGAAAGAGGTGAAAGCCTGGTGCAATAGTTTGGGATGCAACATGAACAAGTCCTAGCATAAGGGCCATATCCTAAAAAATATCTTGAGTGCCAAAGCCAGGATGTATGAGACTTTTGGCACGTAAGTCTTCACTCTGAATTAAACCCACTCACCAGCTGCTAACTCTGAAGGTAATAAAGTTCACTAGGTGCTCTCATCTAAAATTTTCACAGACCAAAATCTATCTTTTTAAAAAAGTATGACTGACATTTTCCCCTCTTATTCTACGAGGGGAACCATACTGAGAGTCCTAGCATAATCTTCAATGTGTTCTACCTGGTGCACACTTCCTTAAACATTGTATAATTTTTATTTTGTTCTTAATTTCTCTTCTTTTCATTCCCAGCTATGTCATAACAGGAATAGTTTTACTATATTGACTTTATGGCTTTTACATGGAAAAAAAAAAAAAAAAAAAAAAAAAAAAAAAAAAAAAAAAAAAAAAAAAGCAGTTTAAAGAAGAATACACACACTCATCAGCAAGGAATGTCTCCAAACTATTATTTTGGCTTTACGGACTTTCAACTGGATAATTTAAGCATTCAAGGAGTAAAAGCTTTTCATCATGAGAAGATGCTCAAGAACAGGGCTATGGATTCAGGAGGGTTTCCTCATTTTTTAATCTGCCACTTCAGAGGAACAGAGCCTTGTGTGGTGATAGAGAGGAGGAAAATATTACATGCAGCAGAGGATTTGCTCATTTGATATTATATACAGAATTCCATATGTTTTCTATAACATCTTACTTGGTTTTTAGAGTGGTTTTTAGATTCTAACTGTGAGATGAAGGTTTTTTTTCCTTTATGTATTTACAGCTCAAATCTGTACATCCAGAGACCTTGGAAACCTCCAGGTTCTAGTACTGTTTCCTAGGAGTAAGAACAAAACCATCTAATATAGACAGTAATGCTTAAATATGAATAGTGAATAAATCTGATCCTAAGAGAAAGCTTAACAAACCCTGCTGGAATAATTTACTCATAAATCTTTTAATATGAAATTCACCTCAACAGGTAACCTAAGCACTGACACTGCTGTGGACTGGAGGAACATAAACCCAGCTATGCCAAATTAAACCAGAGACCAAATAACTTCTATCAGCTAAATCAAAAGCAGTACTTCTGTGGCTTCTCTATGCAACTGCTTTAACCCACGTGCTAACCTAAACAGTCACCTTTTGCTATCAAAAAGAGCTTTGGGAAGCTTAATATTTGTAAAGCCAGTTGACTAGCACAAGCAGAACATACTACCAAAGAACAAAGTGTTGTTTCATACCAAACAAACATAGTTTGGCACAGATGGAATCAAAATGCAGTCCATCATTTGAAAATGAACACTAAGAGAAACCACTGGATAATTCTTCTTACACTGAAGGGAAGAAAAAGTTTGTTAAAAATGTTTTAGCAGAAATCATACAGGAAGTCAAATCACCTACTCTGAAGAGTTTGACAGAAGAAATCAATATAAATGTGGGCTGGAGACACTGGAGTCTGTTTTGCACACTGACAAAAGACTAACCCAAACTGACTAGTAATGCTATGTCCCCCCCAAATTCCTGGTTTTTTTTTTTTCCTTTGCTGTAGAAAATGGCATGTATATCATCACTGAAAGTTAGAAAACATATTCTTAATGCAACAGAGAGAGAAAAACTGTCAAAATATAAACAAGTTAGTAATGTTTGTATAGAAATTCCAGGTATCTAGGGAGCAAAATGATGAAACAGAATTAATGCTGAAGTGCATCAGGCTGAAAGTAGCAGAGTAACAGTGCCAGAGATATGTTGAAGGATGAGTTTTAATGAAGTAGAGCATTGAACTCTGTGCCCTGTACAGAAGAATTAAAGCACAAAGTGGTGGCGCAGAATATACTGGGGGCTAATGGTGTGAAAGAAAGTAAGAGGCCGAGAGGGATGACATATAAAACTGGACCTTCCACTGTCAGGATCTGTGCAGAGAGGTTTGTGCTCATTACTCTTAAAAGGAATGAGCAAATTTCCTCAGTTTGCCGCGTGGACAACTGAGCTAGGCAAGAGAGCAGGAGAGACATGGGAAACAAAGTTATGGAGATGGAAATTACCATGGTAAAAAAGAATCATAATGTAAGTAGTTGTATGTACTGAGGTAAAGGAATGGGAAAATCTCAAGCCAGCAATTCTGACAGAACTGTTATGTTGAATTGCAGGTCCAGTAATGAGTATCCCAAGCAAGTCTATCAAGGCATTGAAGAATCTCAGCAGTACTGCCAGTGTTCGGTAAGTGAACTGAAGATCATGGTATTACAGCCTGAAAGCTGAACATCAATTTGAAAACAAAAAAATGTAAAGCATTAGAAGAGATTGAGAACCAATTTATCGTTGCAAACATACTAGGTATGTTTAGGAAAAAAAAAAAAAAAAAAAAAGCCTCAAAGAAACATGTGAGAATGCAGAAATTATGAATTAACAGAACACAGAAACCGTCAAACATTTGGGTACAATTAGTGTCTGATACAATAATATGTGATAAAAAATAAATTAAAACAAAGGATGAGATTTAGCTGAAGATAGCAAGGTAAATGAGCTGCTATTTGAATGATAGCATATTAGTATATATTAGCACACATATTAGCATTTTAGTATATATTATTAATATAGTGTCTGTCTATAAACCCAAAGTAAATGTAGTTACTTTTAATTAAGGCTGTTTTATCCTATCTAAGGTAGCTAATACAGCTCTGAATTGCTTCTGGTTGCTATAGCTCTCTGATTTCAGCTTGTGATGATATTAGTCCTAGCAGCCTCCTTTCCCATATCTAACATTATTCTGGTCACTGCTTGTCCGACTTGTCCGACTAAAGCTAAACTGAATATAAACTATCTTGACTTCTCATTAAAGTACTGGTATTTTCTTACATATATCTTAATTATCTGAATTTCTTTTTTATAATTTAATACTGTGTAGTACACTAAGGTTTTCTAGAAGAGGTAAAATCATAGGTCTGCGCTGTTCAGCTGAACATGTCAAGTAAAAGAATCTTTTTATTGGACTGTACATTTAAATCCAGTGTCCATTGCCAAATTTCAGTAGAGTCAAGGACAACTTTTTCCCTCGTTTAGAAGATATCGCTAGTACCTTACTTGGACTTGCTGCCTTTCTGGGCTTTTAGCTTTTAATTTTGAGTGGAGATGCTTTAGTTTTACTGGAGATAGTTCTCTTCTATATTTTGAACAAATACCTGCTAACAGATTATTTTTTTTCTTTTCTTTTTTTTTTTTTTTTAAGGTGCTTCACCAAATTCTTTCATCTCTCTGACACTTGCTTTTCTGCATGTCAGTATCTCTGCCTTTTGTTTGGCGTTAGTGACATCAAACATCTTTCTTCAGTCTCTGTTGTTGTCTGCTAATTTCTCTATTCAGTTGATCTGTTGCTCTCACTCATCGCTAGTTAAGTTTTGGGTTGAGGTTTTTAGCAAGGGAATGAAATAAATCAACTCTTTGTACCTCAGCAATGGTTTGAAGGTCCCCCTGGTTTAACTGTATGCTCCGATTTACACCATCTCCCAAGGAGCATTTAGATCTTCCTTTTCCTACAGTATCGACAGAATTGAATCCAGCCATTCACATCAGAAATGTATTGCTCTCTCAGTAGGTTTTTGTCAGCGTTTCTGCAGCTTCATTTTTGAGACCACAAGTCTCAAGCATTCAGTAATCTAAATCAATGCAGAGCTTGGACAAGTGTCCAGCACGTGGTCAAGCTGACTCCCAAAGAACCAGGATGCCCATGAGAGCCACCTCCACTCTCAAGAAAGCCAGGCTGTATGCTCCCCTTGGACAACTCAGTTATACTTTCAGCTGACTGCCTTTTCCTCACTCTGGAGGGCTGTGGCATTCTTTAAATTCTTGCTTTTATTCATCCCTACTTTATGGCACGTCACAAGAAATTAGAAACCTTTTGTGAGAACCAGAGTATTTGAGTAAGTAATCGTTCATAAATATCTTTACTTCCTCTTGTGAAGTAAGAGCATAAATAACCACATTGTTGTGCCTTTTGTCACAATTTGAACACCCTCTCATGACAGCTTGCTGCGGAGTCATTTGTAGCACAGAGTTGCTTTAGCAGATCCCTGTCTCTGACAGCACCTCTAGAGCCCAGTGACTGCACTGCCAAAGTGAGAAAATGACCCTCAACAAACCCCCTCCACTCTGCTGTACCAACCAGGCTACTTCATAGCCATTTTTACCAGTCTTTTTTTGAATTGTGGCTTTTTCACCTTGTTTGTCCCAGCTCCCTTTTCTTTTTCAGTGTTTAAATCCAGTAGTCAGGACAGAGCCTTAAAAATCACTTGCATTGAAGGATTTTCTGGAAATATATTCCTTTGCTTCTCCAGTGATGCATGCACACATTCTCAGCTAATTAATGTCAGAATTATATTTCTATTCATTCTGTTGCCAGTAAAACGTGCAGCAAATATCCAAGGAAGGTGGTGTACCAATGACAGCAACCTTAACAGAGCAAAGAGGCAAACTGAGATTGCACAGGAAGAACAGCAACCCAAAACCTCAACGGCAGAAGAACAGAGAAAAAAGGCACATGCTTGACAATGCTACCTTAATGATTTTCATGAGTCTCCCGTGGTCTTTTAAAGAGAGTTAAAAGTTAGCTCCACCAAGTGAAAGAAAAAAAAGACATTTTCTCTGCGGAATATGACTCTTCTCTAGGCAAACTCACAAATAAGACACCCTGTCCTATTAAATGTAGCAACTATCTGAGCACTGCCGTTTGCAAATGAGTGATGGAGAAAACCTCAAGCGTGTTTCCTCTGCCAGGAAAAAAAATTTACATTGACATTTTCTTTTGGTTTTAGAAAAGAGAAATCACTCTGATCATATTACTTGGGTCCTAGAATACACAGCAAAGAATCTGAGGCCTTTGCTTTCCATTTACCTTGCCCTCAGGTATTTAAATTCTTTTTATCCTCATTTCCATTTCCCCTCTTTCATTTTTACTTCACATTTATATAACTTTCCTTCAAAGCTCCCCAGTGTCTCCATGTCATCTCAGGTGTTTTTCTTGCCAGTTCCATCACATAAATTGCTTCCAAATTCCATTGCAAAAGCTTCCCACCTAGTAACAAGCAATTCATTTTTAGTGCTTTTTCTAATTTTGAAGAAATTAAATGGAAATACATATTTCAAAGCATTCATGACAGGCAGACTATCAGTCTCCACATGCATTCCTTGCAACTTATTTTATGTTTTCAGTGTGTGCTTCCAACCTCAGATCAAGCTTTGACAAATGTATCCTCAACAGTTTACTTTTCCTAAAAAAGACGATAGGAAAAAGTTGGATTATTTTTTTAACAGCGTAGAGGCTATATACTGAAACCATATGTGGTGTTTCTACTTGGGAAGATGTAAAGATTCCTTGGTTTTAACTGACATCACATACACCATAAAACATTATTTTTTCTCTGTGAATATTGACTCGAACTAGTTGCTTGTACAGACTCACTTTTATTTTTCCATATTTTATTTGTTTTGTAAGGAAATAATTGAAAAGCAAACATACCTTGGTTGTGAAAACTAATTATTTTTGCCTTCACATCAACACAAAAAGATACTTTGAACAGATCTGCCTTTTTCTGATTTTTAACATTTTCTCTCAAACAGAAACATTTTAAACATTCCTCACTTGTGTAGCCATGGCAGTTAGGGAAAACCAATGAAATTTACAAAATGACCTGAAAATTGTAATATTTACGTGAAGGAGTAAGAGGGTAGGTTGCAAATCCAGCTGTTACACCCTACACCAGTGAATGACAAAGTATCCTTTGGAGTTAATTCAGAAAATTAAAGGTATATTGAGAAAAATTAAAGAGCTCTGATCTGTTACATTTATGAGCCCAAGCTGCTCCTTTAGGTTGTAAAGATTCAGTAAGCCATTAAACCCTTGGTTTTTACATCACAGGTGCAACCCCCAAGCTCCACAACTCCTGTGGTCTGAGGCACAGAGAGGGTGGGACTGGAGAAAGCAAATGAGGCCACTTACTGGAATTTCTCTGCTTTAGAAGAAGTTTGGCAAATATAGGTCTGAACACTTATGCTCAGCACCAACTTTTATGGATTTGATCACTTCCTCTTATGTGTTCAATTAGGATTCAACGTGTTCCGGCCATAACTTATATTTTAGAGGTTAACTGGTAGAGGTCAGAACCTGGGGTAGTTCAAGGCTATGTGAAAGGTGTATAGTAGTCTTTGAATATGAACTTTTTACCCTGAATCTCTCAGACCATGAAATCCTCCTTGCTCAGGTAACATGAAAAAAGGCCTCCACTGGCTCTCCATTCTTCCACACTGGAAGAGTGAATCGTGTGACAAACAGAAATCTACAGAAAGTCCTGGGAGAATGAGCAGCTTTTCAAAAAATTGATGACACTGACAAAAAAATTGATGACAAAAAAATTTGAAGGCACTGAAAAGAAAATATATTAAGTAAAGGAAGTAAATCTCTATTCACAGCATTCTCACAAATTAAAGGTTAAAAACAGGCAGTGCAAACTTACTAGCAGTTGCCAGCTCATATTTAAACCATTGTCACATCAGCTTATTCTTTTGAGATAATGTCACCACACTCACCCTATACACAAATCTTGCTTATTTCCTCTTGCCATTTATTCACCTTTTTGGCAGTAATTAGTAAAGGCCTCTGATTAACTCAGAGAGAACTGAAGATATAAAACAAGAGCACAGAGTGAAATGAAATTTCTATTGTTATATTTTACCTTCCTCTTACGTTTCAATATACAAATAAGAATCAGGAAGAAAAAAAAAAGTGGGGTTCATTTTTTTAGATTCTTAATAATCTTTTCCTCTTTGTTTTAATTTTGTATTTCACATCTGAAGTTTTTTCTGCCTTTTGTCCTTTTTCCACTCAGTTGCCTCTCTTCATGGCAATTTTGTTCTGTCTAAATATTAGACTATGAGTTTCCAAAGCTAGCTAAAAAGCTCTGAAATATGACTTGAAGCCTGTTTTGCTGTGGATTTCTGCATCTATTAGATGCCCTCATACAACAGTTTTTAGAGCATTGGTGAAAGGATCAAGCTCAGAAAAATAATTTCAAGAAAGGTTATAGTTGTTTGTTTTTGTCTGGGTCTAGCCATATAAGCACAGCATAAGTAATTGATCCAGCATATTTTAGGAAGGCATTCAGGAGATCAAACAAGAAGGAACATGAAATCAGAGATGGAACATGTCAATAACCTCCAAAACCGGCTTCATTCTCTGAGATTTTGACAGGGAATCTCACTTTCCAATTTAAGTGCGTACTTACCTCTCTCTTGTGCTGCTTTTCATGGCATCCCTGGGGCTTCCATGAAATGAAGCATTAAAAAAAGCCCAACAAACTATGCAATTTACAGGAAACAAATGACTTGTGATTCATAGCCTGATATCCTGCTTCATACTTAATTGATTCCAGTTAGGCGTAGCAGGACAGTAGTATTCTGCATTTTATGGCCTAGCAGAAATGTCAGCCATCTGTTTGCACCTGATGAAGTTGCTAGGGATAAGCAATACAAATCCTGTGAGCGTCTGGACCTGGATTTCCAGAGTAAAGAAAGTGGTTTTTGTTGGTGACTGTCCACATGAAGGCATTAATAACGAATGTTAGAGACAAGTTTGAGGGGGAATGCTCCCTCCAATCCAAACGACGTGATTGCTCTCATCTAAACCCTGCCTTCAGAAGGACTGAACAGAAATTTATTTCTTGCAATTTTGCTCTTAAGCTATGGTGGATGAACTAAAGAGTAGAGTCTGTATTACTTGGGACAGATGGGAAATTAGCATGCCATAAAATTCATAAAAAAGTGGTTGACGATGCTGTCTGCCTCAAGAAAATAATTACATAATGATTGCCTCCTTTGAGAATACCAACAGACTAGTTAGAGAACAGCTAGTTTTCTGATTTACCTATTAGTAATATTTTTAGGTGTTTGATATCCTTCAGGTAAGGTGATTCGTTCTGTTAATTTATTCCTTTAAGAGTTCTAACCCTTCGCTTTAAATTTTTAGATGCTTTGTGTAACAGAGCCATGGTGAAATCCAATTTAGGAACCTTGTTTCAAATATTTTTTCCAATTTAGAAGCTGATTTTTTTTTTCTTTCAATATTTCTCAAAGTGGTTTAAAAGTTGTACAAAAGTATATTTTCCTAATTGACCTCATTGTTTCCATGCAGCCTAAAAGGTAGCGGCATTCAGCAAATCCTTGAAGAGCTTTGCCTCTGTCTTCAGCCAAGTGAGATACTGAGTGCTAGAAGGTAACCAGTTACGTATTTTCTGGGCAAAATAAAAAAGACCAGTTACACACATGCTCCTGGGTACAAGAAATATAAAAAACTAAAGGGAACTGAAATCCTTGGAAAATATTAGTGTTCCTAATTGGGGTTTTTTTGTTTGTTTGTTTGTTTTTTTTTTTTATTTTGATTGGGTGTGGTGGTTTTTTTTTTGTGTTTTTTGTTTTTTTTTAATGTACCTTCAGAATGAAAACTTAGACATAAAAAAATAACCCCTTTTGGAAACTATTTGCAACAGCATTTTGATTTACTTTCTGCTCCAGTACAAGTCTCAGATTTTTGGAGGCAGGTTTAAAATGACGGAGCTGACACTGGAGTGTGAACTAACACATCCCCTGGAAGAGGGATCCTAGCACACTCCTGTGGGGCAGTTTAGACATAACCATTTTATTGAGCTGGACCAATTCCAGAGGAGATACTCTTTCCCACCTGCCCCCTTTTCAGTGGTGAGCTTTAAAGCTGTAGAGATGAAAGCACCTAATTTACTTCACTGCAAACTTTGTCGGGTTGGTTCAAATCAATCTCATCTGCAATTTAAACTAAAGACGCGAGCTTTGCAATGAAATAAATTATCGATGTTTATGGAGTTCTGCCTAGGTTTGCTGTCTACCAACTGTGGGAAACTATCCAGTACCTGAGAGATAGTGTGGGTTGTTGAATTGAGACATAGGGAATGCAGCAGGATTTTTCTCTAGAATCCACAAGTGTTCTGTCCTTGTGCTAATGTTTAGATATTAAACTGCATTCTGATAATCCTTTGTTGTGCTCTGGCATTATAAATACCAGCACACCTGAAGTTTAAGGACGCTGGTGCATGTGAGGGTTGTCATTAATATATTATGAAGAATTAACAATGGGAAAGAAAATCTATTTCTTTTTCTGAGAAGTATTCTGTTCTGGGGGACCAAGGATGATCATTATACCTTTTGACTTATTCATGAAGTTAAATAACATAACACAGAAAAGACAATGCATTCAACATCTCTTTTGTGTAAGAAATTCAATGTTAAAAGCTGCAAATAAGTAAATAATCCTCTTGGGAGTGATAAACCACAGACAAATTTACAGAGAAATGCTACTGCAAAATAAACCAGGATAAAAAGATAATGTTAATAATATAAAATCTATTTATTTGCATTTTTTAAAACTTTTACTTCTATTTGGAAAAAGAGGAAGTTTCCTCTTTTTGGAAGGAAGGAACTCCATCAGGTCCCAGAGAAGCAAGCCCTCGCAGTGGCTCCGGTGAAGCTTGCAGTAGGCTGTCCTTGGATGCCAACTGTGAAAGCAGTAACAAATATCTATCTGCTTCTCATCTGCCTACAACTATCCATCACTTTAACATAATATTATCCATTACTAGGCGAACTCAAACAGCAACAACTCATCAGAAAGGCAGGGATAAGGAAAGCTGGCCGGCTCAGGCTAGCACAGCTGAGGAGCAAAGAGAGACAAACGGAGTTAAAGTAGGCAAGGAGGCAACAAAGGGTTTTATCACATAAGCAGGTTATAATCCATGAAAATCAGCTGGCAAAGGGGTAAGTCAGAAGTGCCTATCTGCACCAGTGCAGTCAAATTAAGTCAAAAAGGAAAATGGAGATTCGGGCAATGGGCATTGCAGTTTGTGAGGCACACCCAAGTACAAAATTTTATGAAAGCAAATAATTTCTGCATGGGAGTAGTGGCTCTCAAGGTATTTGAACTACTCCAGCTCTTTTTAAAAGGAGCATGTGTCAATTCCCTGAAATCTGATAGGCATCATCAGAATGAGAGGTCACATTACTGATTCAAATGTCACTTAAGCTAAGGACTGTCCCAGCACAGTCAGCTTACATACACAGGTATATAAACACACACCCACCTCAAAGCTTTCCTGAAGATTGACAGATTCTGTCAACTTTGCATGTGAAGATGACATTCAATCCATTATTCCAACCAGTTCCCAAAGGTCTCAGTCATTCAAGATTTATATCTTAGCTTGTTGATGGAATCCACTTTATTTCTGGCAAAGAAATACTGAACAAGGAAACTGGAGTTAAACAGTTCACAGAAATATGAACCTTACTCTTTCAAGAAAAGATTTTGTGCCATATTTGCATTTTTCTGACAAAGCTCAAGCAAAGCTATTTCTATAGCCATTTACTGGTACAATCAATGCGACGAGAGGCTAAATCAAGGAATACAGGATGTCTGTATGCACTTTTTTCCGACATATCTAGGCAATGATTACTCAAAGATTATCCTCATATCACACATTTTCAGCAATTGTGTTTTTTTCAGGAAAAACTATTTACTATTCAGGGAACTTTTATGTGAGATCTAACCATATACAGTTTTCTTGAGGAAAGTTCTCACTGAGTTGTGTCAGCTGAGAAACACCAAAGGGTTTTTATTATTTATATTATTAAAAATATTCCTTTGGCTCTCCTAAAAAGGCTTTGAAAGCAAGACTGAAGTTCCTATGGCTTTTTTGTTTTGTTTTGTTTAAGCCTTTTTTTAAACTTCTGTGCAGGATGATACCCTCAGCCTTTTTGTTTTCTGACAAGACTGTGCAGAGAGGTCACTTTTTTTCTGTGGGGGACAAACCGATGTTCCACCTGGCATGGCATTGCTAGGTGACTTCTCATCACATCAAGATGCCAGCAAGCTGCTCCTCCACTGCCAGTCTCTCTCTGAGCATAACCCAAGGCAGTGGTGATGGACATCATGAGAAATGTACAACTTATTAAGCTGGAAATCAACAAGTCACGGAATCACTGATCCTTATGCAGGGGAACAGATACCAGACTTTTTATGCTGGCTTTAATGCTCGTTACAAATTCAGCTATTTGCCATTACTCTAGAGATATAAAGGGGAGAGTCTAAATAAAGTTTAGTCCTTTGTGGGACCGAACAGTAAAATCCTTCAGCTTATTAAAAAATTAATTCTGTTTGGCATATTCTGTCCGTGTTTAACCCTTCTAAAGAATTCTTATGTAAAGGTCATTTTTAATTTCTGAACAATATCTCCCAGAACAGGCTATTTAAGAATGACAGAATCTCCAATACTTAAAGCCAATGAATATATGCAATATATGCACGCCACTGAATTTAAGCATTTGTATTAGATTTAAAACAAACAGGCAGCTTACTAACCAGATCAGTACAAAAGCAGTTTCTGTAATCGAGTTGGCACCAGTTCACAGAAAATATAATTTGAAAAGGTTCACATTTAAATGAAACTTGCTTTTCATGCTCAAATGTCATTCCAAACTCCAAGGATGAGGTATTAACCCTTCATTCACTTTGATTTAATGAAACTCAGCGCTAAGCTTGAATAACCTTGACTGTACTTACTCACAACAATATAAAAATTAAACAAAATACCCTCTATGGCAATCACATAATTCTAAAACATACCAACCAAAAAATATATGGATAAACCTACGGTTTGCAATTAAACTTGTGCCTTTAGCCTTCATCCTGGGTGGGGCAATCTAATCGCTGATTTTATCAATTGTGTCTCCAAAAATGGGCCACTCGCCCCTTTCCAGGAGTGTTTTCCCCTGTATTTGGGGAGACAGAGAGATAGGGGCTTTCTCCCCCCCCAAAAAAGGAGCCAAAACCTCCCATCAAGGGCAGCTCCACTTCTATCTCCACCCCCTCGTGCATCTGAATGGAGGAGAGGATTACGCTCCCAACAACGCTGACAAAACTATTCCAAACACAGAGCTTTTCTATCTCAGCGCCATCCAGAGGGACTCGGCTAGTCCGAGGGAAAAGGACCCCAGTGGGAATGCACAGGGAAGTCACATGTAAGTCCTCCTCTTCTTACAATCAGTCAGACCACTAGAAAACATGCAAATGCATGCAGGCACATAAAATGTGTGTTGGTGAGTGCAGAGTGCATACACACGCAGATCTATCTACACACAGAGTATGCATATATATATACAATACCTATAATATACAAATTCATGCACATTTGTGCCTGTGTCTCCACACACAACCTGATTTGCCTCCAATTCTGTCTTCCTGTAAAAAACTACAGAAGGGAATGGAAAGCAGCTTCTGGTGTATATATATTTATATGCATACACACACATGCATATATATATATTTATATATACAGCATATTCAAGCTGGCAGGAATATTAGAAACCCAGAATGATTTGTATCTTTACTTTCCACTTTGCCCCACAGCCACCTGGTTTTGCCATGAGCACTGAATTCAAAATCTGTCAGGAGGAGTGATCTGACATGTCTGCTGCTCACAGTCAAAAGCAGCAGGTAGCAAAGGACACAGAGGTTTATCTGTGCAAATTTGTTTGCAGAGTTAGAGGCAGATGGGTTTTCTGTGACCCCTATCCATGGCCATCCTATGTAATTTCCAACAATGGAGCTGAAGAGATCTCGCAGTTCCCTCAACACTCAGATCTCTTTTACGAGATGTAGACCCTGAATTGGTATTTCTAAAACCATCACCAAACACTCTTACTGGGTGCTGTCCCAGTGGCAGAGAGTGGTCACACTGACCTGCTGCGAGCCACTTTGGTTTCACTCAGCGCCCTTTGCTCCCACAGGCTCTCTTCGTTCTTCAGAACTGAAATGCTTACATTTCTGCCTGATTTTTTTTTTTTTTTTTTTTTTTTTTTTTTTTTTTTTTACAGGATGGTACTTCTCATTAGAGGAGCTTTTGAATTACTGAAAGGCTGTGTAACATTTAATTAGTCTTTATCTTTACAAGTAATAAAATGAGTACCTTTAGGTAAAAGAAGGCAGTCTCCGGCGTGCCGCTGGATAACAGCAAGTTTTTGATTTTTAATTCAAACAGCTATCAAACAGATTATAATTTTAGCTTCATTATTTGGCTAATTCACATTTCCTTAAAAGACACATGAGAGCAGGTTGATAAATATTGCAACAAAGAAATTTGGAGTCAACAGTAGGAGAGGTTTCAAAGCTGACAGATCAGAACAATACTTGTAAAAATACAGTTTGTATTACCTGTAAACTGTTTGGTGTTAGCTAGTTTAATCTAAATAGAAATATTCAAAATATTTCTGATACTTTTGCAATTTATCTGTTGATTATTGACACACAACATCTTCGTTTGAATCATCTTCAGTATGATCATATAATTTTCAAGTATTAGGGTCTCCTTTCAAAATGTATCCATTTTTTTTCATGTATCCATGTTTTTTTGTTCTTTGTCAACCAACCAGACTGCAAAATAAAACAAAAACCCCACAAAGAAAAACCTAAATTTTAGAGTTTTGATTTCAATTCAAATACAGTATCAAGACTGGCTTCTCCCAAAGACGTATTGCTAATTATTTCTCAAAGCATCAATATAAAATTTTCCCTCTGAAAATCTGTCTCAGATGGAATATAAACTAGAGTGGTGTCTTTTACCACATGAAAGGTATTCCTGATTCACATCAGTAAGCAAATGATCAGGAGTAACTTCTTGTTTAGCACCTGCATAGAAGCAGTGTAGAACTACCATGTTTCTTGGCAGGTTTTGGGTTTTTTAGGGAGAGACACCCATGACAGCCACCCTGATGCACCTGCTGGAGGCTCTGAGGGCATAATAAAGAAGAATTTCACTGGACAAAATGTAACCAACCGTGTGACTCGACACAGGCAGGTGACCAGGACAAAACGATGGCTGAAATGCAAAGAGCAAATTTATTTCGTGACCTCACTAACTGGAGGATCCCAAAGCAACACCCAGGCGGAGACACAAGAGAGGGAACACCATCTGTGGTTTCCTCTGTGTGTTCTGTGACCTCTGAGCTTTCATCTCTCTCCCAAAACAGGGAGCTCAGGTGTGTCCCTGGGAGTACCCCCAAGTCTCTCCAAACACTGATGTTACCTTTACACAGGTATTTGATTTCTCAAAACAGAGGACAAAGAGCAGTAGGTGTGATGTGTGAGGTTTCCCACGTGGATATTTTTCAGACCTTGGTATTGCCAGCTGCAAGGTCACCTGAGGAAATCTACCCCTTCCTCACCAGCCTTCCTCTTTTAACCCTTTCCTCCCAACACCTATCTATGTGGTGCTTGAGTTTAAAACTGTGACATAAACAAAATGTGCGTAATCTAAAGTACATTGGGGTAATCTCCCTTTATTCTGACATTTTCCTAGAGGCACACCGCAGGTCACAAATACAAAAACCAAAAGTACATTTCAAGACACAGCTAAGTACACACATTACTATATCTTTTGGACTCAGCCATGCTAATTCATAATTCTGACTGCAGTATTCTCCAGTCTTTTAATGATCAGACTGAATAAATGCAATTAACATCCAATTTATGCAACAGAAAAAATTTAATCTTGTCTAATTCAACTTTTACAATCTATGCACTGTTTATCAAACTGTGAGATTTTTTCCATTGGGCTAGTTGGTGCAGAATAAATTCTACCTTTTAAAGTAATGTGACATGAATATTTTGTAAGATTAACAAAGAGTAGCTAAAGCAATAACAGAACACTTGTACTTCCAATATACTAAGATGCCACATGGAAAACAAAAGGATTTCCAGAAACCCTTTCTGATGACATATTGAGGTCACTGTGAATCTGTTTCTGGCAGCACCAGGATAACATTTGCAAATTCCTAAGTTATGTGTGTTGTGGAGAACAAAAATTACTGATCATATTAAATAATTCTGGTGGCTAGTCAAGCTCATCCAAGTACTCCTAGTAATGCACAGCACTGCTTATCATTGCTGCTCATTTTGGACTGCTTAGATGATAAACACTCCCTCCACCCTCCTGACCACTGAAGAACAGGTAATCCATTTGAGTTCCATCTCTAGTGCCAGTTTTGGGTTTTAAAAGTGACCTTCCATTTCCTTTTTGACCACTCTTTTGATCTGTTCACTTCACTGCTCCCCCCAACTTTCAGTGCAGTCCTCAAGGTTAATGTTCCTCAGGATAGTAAAAGCAGAGTGCATCATTTCAGTTTCTTCAGGAAAAAGAAAAATTGGAACTACAAGCGTAGAAAATTATGTTGTTTTTTGTTTGATGTTGGACAATTTGTTAATGTGCACAGAAAACATTTCCAGCCTCAACAACATTCAAATATATTAAATGGGAATAATTCCCTGATCTCAGTATTTGTAAGAATTTAAAACATGAAAGACAGCCCTGTTGTGAGTAACAGGATTTAAATCATATTTTGTGTAAAAAGAAATTATGTCAGCCTAGTATGTAGCAAAAAACCCATGTTTTGTAAAAAATGCAGCTTAGCAGTATGGCACTTCTTGACCTAAATGTAGAAATGTTATAAATGATACAATTTAATTTCACGTCTAAAACATCTCTAATTGCTATAACTCTAAATGGAGAGACTTGTGTAAGCAAAGGAAATAATTAGTCTGCAATGCATACCTGACCTGGAATAAATAAATAATGGTAATGACAGGTGGGAAGACACAAATTATGCTACAGCATTGGCAGCCATCCCTCCACCTTTAATTTTAATTTGTTTTAAAACAATGAATTTACACTCTAAATGAAAGCAGCAAGGTGGTGTGGGTGTTTTTTTTGTTTTTTTTTTTTTTTTTTTTTTTTTTTTTTTTTTTCCCCTGAGAGCAAAGTGTCTCTTAAAATGTAACAATGTATGGCGAGAAAGAAGCCATCAGGATGAAAAGGAATTCATTTTCCCTGTCTCACTGTATTCACTGGAGCAGCCTCAACAATTTATTCTGCTGGGTTTTTTTCCCTTCTCTGGGTTTTACATTTACACATGAGTTCAGCAACTTTCTAGCTGATGAAAAAAGAATGTATAAAGGGAGCACTTTATTTCTGTTTGAACATGAAAGGTCTGTGACACACGGCTGCTTCTTCTAGCATTTGGTCAATATCTGCAATAAACAACAGCTGGCAGTTTTTGAGAGGGTCCAGTAGGCTCTGTGTAACCAGGATTTGCTGGACAACTTTTCCATTTAATTTACATCTATAATAAACTAGTTTTTAATCAATAGACATGTCAAATAGACTTTTTTTTTTCTTTTTTCTTTTTTCTTTCTTTCTTTCTTTCTAGGCAGTCAGAAGATAGGACGGAATACTTTAATATTAATAAGATTCAATGTATATAAATACAATTTGACTTAGGTAAATTCCAAAAGAAATTTGAAAACAAAAGCAATATACAACTTTCATGAAGATATATTGCAGGCAGTATTGCAGCAATATTTTTCAGATGTTTTAAACTACTCTATTTGTGAGACCTGTAGGTGTAGAGGGAGAAAATGGTCAGTTATTCCTTGTTTGGTCAAGGTTTGCTACTTTTCCAGCATCCTTGTTCTCATAATTGGTTAAAGCTTTTAAAAACAAGGCCATTATTTCAAATTTTTTATTGCATAAAGCAGAATAACATGGAAAAGTCTAATGAAAATGGAAATTGGTAAAGCAATTTACAGCTGGAGAAGGTGTGAGAATATCAGCTTCAGAACTTGTTGAACAAGTATTAACCACAAGGATCTCAAAAAATCTGCCTTTTTAGCAGAAAACTGCCTTTTTAGTTTAAATATGGCTGTGTAAAGCAGAAGATGAGAGAAAAGTTCTTATTTCTTAACACAGGAGGCACAACATAACTTTACAACTAATTATTAAAAAGAAGACACAACTAGAAATACAATTACTTGCTACCTTCACCTTAGGATCATTACTGCCAAGGTAGACTAATAACACAATTACTTTCATAAGAAGTTCTTATTTTGCTGAATTAACAGAAACTGGTAGATGTACAATTTAATATGCAAATTGAAAAGGGGAGTTGTAGAATTCTGGAAAGATTTCCCGTTTTATTTCTGTGTGCTCATTATTTTAAAAGGAATCTAGATACATATCTTGAACCTAACTAACCTTTCTTTCTTTCTTCCTTTCTTTCTTCCTTTCTTTCTTCCTTTCTATCAAGTAGTGGCTGAAGGGAGTTGTGTTGCATTCACTATGAAAGCCAGAGGGAGAAAAGTGTGTTACACCAAGTCTGAAATTCAAATGTTCACCTTCACACTGCAAAATAAATGCCACCTGGATTTTAATTAACCCTTTTTATTAAAAGACTTGAGAGCATTTATGAAATCTTTCATATTAAAAAAAAAAAAAAAAAAAAAAAAAAAAAAAAAAAAAAAAAAAAAGAAGGATATTTTAGTAAAAAGATACTGCCATCTAAGAGGTTCAAATTCTTTGGGTAGTTTTTATATATTAATCTGTCTGTTGAAGACTTTCAGTATTACAACATTACTTTAGAATATTTTTAAAGATATTTATATTCAAAACAACTGAGGTATGGCTTATTGTTTTCAATGTTATATGACTCTAGAACCATACTGTGTTTCAAAACAGATTTTACATTCACTGTAAGCTACTTCTCCCCTTTAAAAGCTTTTAAAAGTGTATTTTTAGTGCGTATTAGTGAAAAAAACAAAGAACTATGAATAGTGAAAAAAACAAAGAACTATGAATAGCTTCACAGACATGTAATTGTGCCAAGGCACAACTTTGGATATGTGAGGATCCAGTGTTACCTCAAGCTTAGAGGATAAATTGCTACATGAAATATGGCAGTCAGAATTTAGTCCTTGCTTCCCCTATTGGACATTTTTCATTTCAGCATTTAATTTAGTTTTGTTCATTTAAAATTGGAGCACATGCTGAAAGCTGATTTTCCTACGTTCCAGCTTGAATTATTAAGCTACCAAGCATAAGTAGTAATTTCTTTTTTCCATTAGAAGAATACCTAAGTTGGACCTGAAGACCAGACCTGAGGTCTATAATGTCGGAAGTTTCATTTTTTTTATATCTGCTGATAAAACAAAATACCAAAACCTCTCTATGTGTCAAGGTTCTTGGTGCAATTTTTGGAGACTGTTTTAAACGGCCTGCTGTAATCCTGAGTGGTAGTTTTACCATACACCATCCAACAGGAAACATTCTTGGAAAACATTACATCATTTCATACTGTTTCCTTAAGACTCAGCTGTCCATTCCGGGTTACTGAGAGAGGTTGCCCCTGGAAAACTCTGCTGGAGATCGGGAGGGACTTATTTTCCCTCCTTAAGATACAAAGCAAAGTGTTCTTATAAAACAAACCTGAAGGAAGAGGTCTGCTCCATTTTTTCCTATTTTTATAGATAAGGCCCAGGACTGAGTTGAAGCTGGTGCTTAGGCACCCTGAGAGGTTTTTTTTTTTAGTCACCACCATTTTAAGACCATGCCTGCACAAATATGTGAAAGCACACACAGCAGACTCGATGTTCTGGTTCCTCCTTATGTCCTTACATGAAAATAGTTACTATTACTGCAATCGTGGTGAAGCTCAGCCTTGGATAAGGCGTCTTTAAAAAGATGCAGCCATGTGCTGTAAATCTGCTCAGACTTCTACAAAGTTTTAATTAGATATGCTTAAAAGTCAATTTATCAATACCTGGAGATTCTTCTGATTAAAAAGGAGACACTGAAGGAGGTCAGGTATCTCCAGACCTAGGCAGTAGTTGAGCTGGATTTTAAGATTACAGTTAGGTGTCTAAGATTCCTCTTCAAGAGTCAAGTTGCTTCTTTCCAGAAATGACGACGTGGACTGACTGGCCCTACCTAAACCAACAAAAAGAATTTTTTGGAATTTGCCCTCCACAATGTTTTGTAATTTGTGAATTTCCCCAGCTGGCATTGGTAAAGGTTAGAAGCAGTCCAATAAAAAGGGATACACAGTCTATCTTACTCTGCCAGATAAAAGTGCACATCACTGTGATTTGTGCTTTCAAAACTTTGGAGAAGTCCTTTACCTATGAAAAGTGCAGCACTGCAGCTTCCCCATCCCTGTCTCCAGGTGTGTAACATGTACTACTGCCTTTCTACAGACTCATCATCAGGCACTTAATAGAAAGGTGATGAAGTAATGAGAATTAAAGAATGAAAGTGCTAATAACGCTAGATAGACACAGAATCCTAACAGTGCTTAGCAACATCAGTTATTTCATGATATTAGGAGAACCAGTGGATGGCTAATTTAAGATTAACTATTTGTTGTGGGGAAAAAAAATCCCAGGTTTGCAGCTTTTCAGAAGCTACTATGCTCAGATATTTTCTCTCTCTCTCTCTCTTTTTTTTTTTTTTTTTTTTTTTTTTTTTTTTTTTTTTAAATATATATATATTTACTTTTTCACTTCACTATGACCTGATCTTGCTGGATACTGTTATACTATTATAATTTTCACAGCTGTAGGATATTTTCAGGCCAAATTGACAACAGGCACAAAACTCCTCTTTAATTTTCTCCTAGTGTTTTCAGTTGTCATGGGATGAGGTCTTGGGAGACTAGTAGTATTGGACCACGTATCCTTAGGTGCCAAAGACCTAGATCCTGAAAAAACAGATCTCATTAATTAAGAGCAAGAATTAACTTTCTGAAAATAATTCATGTTGCGGAAACTTTCAGCAGGTTAACAGATGTGTCCACGAGGATACCTACAAAGAGACCTCATCTCCCTCTCTGACCATTTTTCATGCAATTGACCATAAAATAGCTCAGGATTGGAAGCTATGGGGCTTCATTAGTGGTAGTAAGTCTGTATTAATGCTCTGCTTCTCTTCAAGTTAATTAGCCACGCTACACGCCTTGAGTACTGTCCAGGCACAAATAACTACAAATACTTATTCCATATGAAAATATTTGTAAGTATGGTACCAAAAAAAAAAAAAAAAAAAAGGAATTATTTCAACATGCCCTGGAGTCTTCTCTCATATAGAATCCTCTGCCATTATTATCGAGTTCAGGCTACTCTTGCTGAGATCATATCTGTTACTTAAGTATAACCAGGGACTGCCAGCTACCTCATGTATTACTAGCAATCTAAGAAGTAATGTTCTTGTCAGGAGGAACAGCTGCTCAATTCATCTTACTATGCCCAATCACAACCTTGTATAATAATGCTGTGCTCCTCCAGAGAGGAACAGAATGTTTCCTTTTGTCTTCATTTAGTGTTTGCCATTTCCCCTTTATAAATAATATGCTGCAGTTAGTAACCCTCATGCTGGTAAAATTTAAAAAATTGTTTTCCATTTGGCTTCCAAGGACCTGCAAGACAACATGAAGAGCTGGAACATGTGACCCCTTCCAACAAGAAAAATTGAAAGCCTGAAGTTTAGACTTGGCTACTAATTTGCCTTTTAACAAATGACACGTTTTTCTTCTACCACACATGCACTATTCCTTGCTCTGGTGGTGTCCCTGCAATACCTGTGGGGAGCCTACAGCCAGGGAAGAGGGGATTTTGAGATAATATATCTTACTCTGAGTATGCAGAGCTGCAAAGGAGGCCACTACAACCCTGGCAGCCTCCAAGGAAATATTATTCATTATGTATTTACAGTTATTGGATTAAAACTCTGTAATGTGCTCTGTTCAATTAATAATAATACAGAGCAGAATGAGCTATGAGATGCATTGTGCCTTTTAAAAGATCTAATATAAGAAAAGACAAGCAGTTTGTCCTAATGAATGCATCTAATTGGTGCACTTTATTATAAAACACTGGAACAGCATTTTTCACAAGGCAGTTCTATTTGTAACAGGCTGTCTTCAGCACGTCAGGGTGTAATAAATGTGCTACGGACTAGAACTGCTGATTAGTATTTCTGGAAGCCCAGGAAGTTAGTAGGGATTGTTTGCCACTGCAGAAAGACCTTCCAAATCCTCACGGGGGGACCTGCAGTGCTGTGATCCGTTAGGGATACACCTACGTTACCGTCCTTTTGGAGCCAGCCCGCTGGATGCCTGTGTGAAGTCGTGGTACCTGAACAGCCAAAACAACAAGAAACTGCCGGTACTTTGTTGTACCCCTGGTGACTCCCACAGTACTGATATATAAAAGGGGCTTTTGGTAAATACTGCTTTCAATGCTGCTTTCACAGCAACAGCTTGGGACAGAGGTATGGTTTATGTATGACTGTAACTCACTGTCCACATCATCCTTTGTTCATTTTTGATGAACGTAAAGAGGAAGAAAGAAAGGATGCGCATGCAAGATTTCTTTTGAGGTATAAGAAACAAAAAAGCCCTAGAGGCACTTCTGAAAACACACCTTAAAGCCTTAGAGGAAAACAGTCAACAGTGAATATTCCTTTGGCAGGACCTGTATACGGAATGACATGACAGCGTTCAAGCAAAACAGTTTAGATAATACCAAATCTATGCAGAAATCAAATCTATGCTGAAGAAATAAAAGACTATGAAAGGAGTGAGCTTTGACCCAGAGTTCTTTTGTTTTCACTCTCAATAACTAAGAAGAAGCTTTCCAGGCATTTAAATCCCAGAAAACTGAACCAGTAAATGCAGTTCATTTTATTTTCATGTTTTTGAAATAAAGGAGATGCAAATAAGCTTCCGTTGGAAAAATAAATACACTTTCAGGTGCAGGAGACACTTCAGTCTTTCTAGGAAGCCTTTTGGTCTAATCAGTAGCTTCATTTCCCTTGGTATTCACTGCTGAAAGACACACCCTGCATTTCTAGCTGGGGCTGGCAGCCCATTAGCCTGAACCCGGGAATGTCTCCCATCTTTATGGTGTTATTCAGCCTAACAGCATTAATCTGCCTTAATACAGTTTCCTATAATAAGATGGATCCACCTCATTACTTTTACTAATTTATCTGAAAGAACAGAGGCTTCCACCCTGGTTGCTTGGACATTGTCCTGGTATCTGTGGTGTTCAAATCCTGCTGATTCTGTGTAATGTAAAAGAATAAATTACTACAGCCATACAGGGAGAGTATGACTGTGCATTTACCTTCATCAACACTCACGTCCCTGAGAAAGGCAACTTTATGATGAGAGAGCTGTACAAAGGAGGTCATGGGTTATAAGTAAACACACTTTGTATTTGTATTACTCTTAGGAGTCTAAGTCAGAAATGTTCAAATATGGTAAAAGGAGAAAGTAGGCGTAAGGCTACTGCATCCCTTTTTCTGTCACACAATACACAAACTGATTGGCCTCAATGATCCTATTACATTTCCACACCAAGCAGTGCTGAGAGACCAAGCCACAGGGAAGCAGGGTGGCAGTTCTGAACGGCATGGACGCCCCAGCACCAGGCTCTGCTGGCACAGCCAGTGGTGCTGAGGCACGTCTGCATGAAGCACAAAACGGTCCAGGGTGTGACTCAGCCCCAGTTTAGATTTTGGCTAAGCTGGCTCACGCTAGACTACACGTTCTGCTGAGAGCAGCAGCATTAGGTCAAAGTGAGAGCAGCAGGCAGGCAGGACAGGTGGTCAGAAAGAGCTGAAAGGTCACTCTTCGTGGCCTGCAAATTGCTGCCTCCAGCAGCCACTGTGTTTTGTCTGGCAGCGCCCCCAGAATCCATCAACTTACAGAAATGGGTAAGCCTCAGAGGTCCAAGCCTGAGGGTATAAAACATCTGCCTGAAGATGTCCCCGCTCATTACAGGGGGTTGGACTGTAAAGGTCTCTTTCAAACCAACCCATTCTTTGGCTCTATGATCTTATCCAAAAAAGCTTTTGGAGTGGATTCAGCTGCAGCTGGACTGCTGAGGTTTTTTCTGCTTCCTGGTGTGATACAGGGGATGCTTGCACCTTGATGGAAGAGGAAGGGTCAGAACTTTCTCTCTTGGCTAGGTAACCAAGTCCTTTCTTTTTCTCATAGGTACGTGATACCAAGAGTTATATCAAGCAACGAAATCTTACGAAATCTTCACCTTATTGGTGAATAAGTTGACTAATGTGATATACTGATCTGGGTAAAATGTGGTGGAGCCTCAGTTTGCCGTGTTTATTATATTCCTCAATAAGCCAAGGAAATAAAGTTGAAATCATGGAGTCTATTGTCTTGTAAATCTGAAATATTTGAATGGACCATGCAAATCCTGCATGCAAATCCTGCTTTGGTGTCACTCAGTCCAGGCTGCCCATCCTGGTCTCCGGATGAACCAAAGTGTAATTGATGATATTGACAGAAAAATGGCAAAGACATATATATTTCCCAGCATACTCCTTCTACCCCTTTCTGCCCAAGGGTGGGTGTTGTGGGAATAATTCTGTTGATTAAACAGATCCAAGTAACCCTGCAGCAGTGAGCTATGCTGTCTTTGAGACACTCTCTACAGTATCTGGACAATTATGATTTTCTGTACCTCTACCTAATTGTCTATTACCTACTTTTCAGTCTTTTACCTACTAATACTGTTCCTGATCTGTAGACACTGTGTCCCAGGTGTCTGTGGCCTTCTGCTCTTCCACCTCAATCCCTGTTCAGGGGCAGCAGCCAGGACATGGTGTGCCAGAAGGGTGAATGGGAATGAGTTTGGAAGGCTTTATCTTCATGACATTGTCTCTTCATGAGACCATGGGGCATTATGTTAAGCTCCCAAACATTATTGAATGCTGTGCCCCACCCCCATGCTCAGAATAAGACAACAGCCCTTGCAGGTGGTTTGGCATCACAGGTCCCTCAGGAATCCTGATTTCATGGGAGAAATAAGTATTTCAAGAAATAAACTCTTCAGGAGAATTCTGAAATTCTTTGGGGACTTCAGCCACCTGACTGTGCAATAGCTGGTGTACAACCTCTTGACATCAAACAGACAGCAAGGAGAAAAGCAAACCAAACCTGACAAAAGCAAGAACAAAAGCTTTCTCCTTTGTGCCTTTGATGGTGGGATATAAAAGAGATTGCGAGTTTCCTCTTTAAAAACAGTGGTCTTAATTAGGATTTCTTACACGCTGGAAACAATCTCCCTAATAGGTCATAAATAAATTATAGATATTCCACGTACACAGTCAAAACACAAACTTGAATTAGCTCAGCCTGATGTAAAATATCTCTGTGTCTTGTAAATCAAACTCTGTCATCTTAAAGGCATATTTTGCCCTGCATTTTTAATTGATTGAGCCTGAACTTAAATGTTCCCTTTTGGGTCAGAGGCTGGGATTGGCCTTTTAACTTACTTTGCAAGAGCTTCCAGGCCTGAACTTTCTCAAGCATAAATGTCAATACAGTAGTCAAAGTGCTTGGTTTGTTCCGGTTAAGACATACATGCATTTCCACATACGGGAAAACATAAATTTAAAAAATAAGATAATCCCCCAAGTTCTGTCTATTATTAGAATATATGCCAACATACAAAATAAACTAAAACATATGGGGGAGATTCCTCTACAAGTTATCTCTGGAATACACACTGTACTGCAATTTCTTGGAACGAGTACATAATGCATAAATATTTCTGATGGTATCTTACTTATGAAAAGAACATGCATGGCGTATGATTATTACAAACTCATATTTTTTTCTCTTAAAAGTTCATGATAATTTTTCTTTCTTGAGCGTTTTTGAAGAAAAGTATAGGATGCAAAAAGATATCTGAAATACGTGCAGACAGGTCAAAAATAAAATGGAAAATTTTACATTGAAAATAGATGGGTTTTTTTTAATTAAAGGAACTATTATTTACATTTCAAATATTTTATTATCCCTTTCCTTTGAGCTAAAATTCAGGTTGCTTTTGCAGCAAGGCTTTCAGAGCCTGCACAAATCTTCTCTTGCTGAACAAAGGAAGAAATGAGTAATAGAGGTGAGCAAATGCTCAAATTTCCAACTCCCTTACAGTCATCACTTTATCCTAAAACACCTTAGTGAACCAACTATACTTTTAAATTACTGTTCCTTCAACCACCACTCACCATGTGAGTTTAAAATGTACCAGCTACTGTACATCATACTGCTAAAATACCACTTTGAATGATTGCTCTTTCCCTAAGAAAGAGACAACAGTCCCTTGTGTTTTGGGAAGTGACTCCTCCACATCCCAAGTTTCTTGTTTACTGAAACTGAGTTATTTCATTTTAAAAGGAAAGGTCTATTTGAAAGGCCTGTTTCTTGGTAGATTACAGGGCTTGATTAATTGAAACTTCATGGCTCTTGATGTTCATTTTTTATAATATCTTTTTCCTAATTAAGATTTTTTTTTCCCCCGTGACCCAAACATGGTCACTTTCTTCTACGTAAGTGAATGAAAATGAACTTCTTTTATTTAAGAATTTAAATTCAAGAGTTCCAATATGGTCTCCTCACAGGAGTAGTGAAAGTGTCAAGTATTAAATATATTTCATAGCTAAAGTATTTTCTTTCAAACAGTAAAATCTTCATGACTATATCATCACACTGTGTGGATTATTAATAGAATTTTAAAATTTTGAGCTTGCTGGAGTGCAGGAGTAAGATAGCTTCCCTCCGTTCAGGATACTAGATAAAGTTAAGTCCCATGTGACAGCATACTTTTGCCAATATACTTTATATAATTTATTTCCATATAAATTATTTGGGATAAATAAAAATAAAATTCTAAACTCACCTATTAATTTTGGTACAATTTGAAGAGACAGGAAATATTCACTTGAAATTGTGTGACTGTAGATGCAGGGAGAGAGCTTGATGTCTTTGAATCTGAAAGAAAAAAAAAAAAAAAAAGAATTTCTGAGAATTTAAGGGTGTTTAATAAATATTTGTCTAACACCATCCTAGAAATAGTCAAGCTTCTCACAACAGTTTTCATTAGGCATTGTTCACCTTACAGCATTTCTCCTCTCTGTTTGTCAACTGTTTCTGTAACAGCCCAAGCCCAAATTCCAAGTGCTCAAATGGGGAATAACAGGTTATTTTCATCACTTAGTGTAGCTTAGTTTGAAAAACAAACATTCCTCAGGAAAACATCGATGTCCAAACAGTCCAGCAGTGGGGAAGTGAGTGAGTAAAGAGAGAAAACAGCCAGTGTCGATTCGTGCTGCCAGCTGTTCATACATCATCATGGAACCCAAAGGTAAAGGCACGTCCCTAAATGCTGGTGCTCTTCAATCCGTGGCCCTGGGGTCGTGTTTGCCCATAAAGAAGCCTGGATTTGTGCTCCTGAGCAGACAAATGTCACCACAGTGGAGCCAGCCGTTGTGTGGGGCTCCCAAGCGCACCCGCTGCAGCGGTCTGAGGCATGACACAGCGTGAAGGATCAGCTTTCCCAAGCCTTCGTGGGCAAAGCTCTCCACACACACAGTGTGAAAGTATATAAGGCTATAAATGAATATAAAAACAGATCTCTTCCTTTCCTATACGTTTATTCATGAAATCGCTAAGAAACTATGCTATAGGTATGCGTGCTTCTGAATACAACAGGTGTACTCCAACACCAGACTAGCCCATATTCTTATGAGCCAAAAACCAGATGCCTGAGCCTGCTTTGAAGCCCTTGGCGCTTTAGAACTCAGAGACATTCAAAAAGAAATCTTGCCAACACCGTATCTGCATCCACATTAATGCATGTGTACACAGAAAGGCTGTGTGTGGCAGCCAGGCTCTTCTCAGGGGTGCCCAGGGCAAGAGGCAAAGCGGAGAAACTGATGAGCAGAAAATTCCACCCGAATATGAAGAACAACTTTACTCTGCAGTGACTGCCCACTGGAACAGATTGCCCAGAGGTGGTGTGGCGTCTCCCCCACTGGGGATGTTCCAGAGCTGTCTGTACACAATCCTGTGCCATGTGCTCCGGGATGGCCCTGCTTAAGCAGGGAATTGGGACCAGATGAGCCGCTGGGGTCCCTTCCAACCTGACCCACCCTGTGCTTCTTTGATCAAACCACAGAGTTCCTAGATCTCAAGTGGGGAGCACTAAAGCGTCTAAAACATTGGGTGTCACCTCGCTTGAGCCATAAGTCCCAGTGGATTGTGGTGGCTGCTTCCAGCTTTTTCTGGACTTTGTGGGGTGGATGGCAACAGAGCAGTCCAGGGCTGTCTGGAATGGTGACCAGACATCTTGCTGCTATGCAAATATGAGTAAAAGTCAATTATCTTACTCCGTAAACAGTGGACAGCCCCGGGCCTGCTGAGCTCTACTGCACAGCAGCAGGCTGCATGCCAGGATCTCCCCTCCAGCAGGAATGCCTCCCAAGGTTAGTCCTTGAGGCTGACAGATTTTTTGCCACAATAGATTCTCTGCAAGTGATGAATAGCGTGCTAAGCTTTGAAATCTTACCTCAGTGCTATAAAGCATTGATTGTGCATATATAATCCTTTAGACATAAACCACTGACCATGTCTGGAACTAAGAGTGGATCTATCTGCACCCAGGCTCCCCTCTGAGACAAGAGTTTGGAAAACAAAGCTGTCCTTTCTGAGCCTCATGGCTCAAACAGAGGGTCTCAGATAGTTGTGCCTGAACCTGTACTCCATGCAGTAAGTAACCAAGCATACCCTCCTACTAAATCTTCTCAAACCACTCTCAGATTCACCTCTGAACTTGGTTAACTCTCTCCTTTCTATCAATAAAGTGTACCGTGCCTTCTTTGTTGTGAGTGAAGCATGTGACTCCATCTGTGAACACAGTCACATTGTTTCAGCGGAGTTCAGAAACTGAAATAACCAGGCTGTGTCTTCTTCAATTATTTATTTCTAATCTACAATCACTTCATCTCCAAGGATACGAATGTGATATTACTCAGGTGTTTATTCCTCATAAACCATTTTACTACACTTAGGTATGTCAAATCAACGTAGAAATCTGTAATAGGCTTATTAAAACAGGTCATTACAGTCATCTTATTGCTCAAGATTGATAACAGGACTGAAAGATAATAAAACATGATGTTTCAAAAGCAAGCAATAAAGAAGTCACGAAAGAACAGAATAAAAATTTCATTATGCAGTGTCAGGAACGTAAATAGTTTCAAAAGTGATATTGTCAAGCCTTTTGGGACCCATCTCTTGGGGCAGACTCTTCTCAAAAAAAGACAAAATAGAAATAACTTCACAGTGCAGACTGATAGTTTATTAAAAAAAGTACAGACAATATTCTGCTTAATAATCTGTATTGAATTGAATCAGCTTAAATATTGGACAGCAATTCTGAAAACAATCTACAGAACCAAAATTTGTTCTACCACAGGAATATCTAAAATTTGCTACTTTGGCAAGTAACTCCCTGACACAGCTAAAATTACTGGTATATCCATCTATACTCTGAATACCTTTTTGTTTTTTATTTAGGTTGGTTGTCAACGGTTTGGAAACACTCCTTATCCATAAAAGCAACATACCTCTTTTTTATTGCATGATTATATTCTGAGCTTTATTTACGGAAAACTCTTCCCAGTAAAAATATTTATGAACAAGATGATGACATTCTGTCTCAAGGATATGTTCACAGGGGGTTTGGAAATGTTCTTCCTGGGAATATTTTGAAGTGCTGAATGCAGTTTCTTAACCGCTGCAGGTCTGTGACCTTTCTGGTACCTGCATTTATATTCTAACTAAAGTAAATCTGGAACTGAATGAAAATTACTATGGAAAGGATCTTTTCTGTCTTTTCTTTTTTTTTTTTTCCCCCTTTTAATTTTGTGTCTAAATTTCACTTGCGTTGAATTTTAGTCATATATGGAAGTGCCTTTACAAAATCTGGCCCTTATGTAACAGTCAAGGCTGCCACTTTATTTCTAATATTTTCCATTTTTTCACATACAGTTATATGCAACAAGTGAATTATTTAACACTTATCTTCTACATCATCATTAATAACAGAGTAACTGAACTCAGTCTTTTTTGACTGCTGAGATGAATAAATCAGTTTTGAAAACATCTGCATTAAAATTAATTTTTAGGGAAAAGGCAGGTTAAGCAATTAATGATTTTTTTAAAAAATATTTATCCTGCCATCTTGCTCTCCTAACTGTACATAAGTATTACTGAAACCAAAATGGTTGCTCAGCCTTCTCACCATAACAATTCCTACAAATGTTAAGCAACTTGAAAGCTGTCTGTCATTTCATAACCTCTGTAAGAAGATGCTAATTTTTTTTTTCCCGCTTTGTCTTTAAAGATTCATCATTTCATAGATTGGAACAGGGAACAAAACATTCACCTTCTCAACACAATATATGATAGAGTACTAAATGCAGCCTAAAAAGTGAGTAGAATTCCCATCTGATGCTGAGTGAGTTGCTTTAAAACAAATTTTGTCTCACTGGTCTTTGGTTTATGATATCTGGTTGAAAGATGAAATATTGTTGGAAGTAGTGATGCACAAGCTCCACATATGCATCAGGAAGTAATAAAGATAGTGGAAAGTGGAGATTGAGTGATGAGATTTTGGCTTAAGACAGTAAGTTTTTGATTAATTAAAAAGCATAAAAATACATTCTCTTACACACTGGGAATTTAGGGTGCATTTTATCACTCAGAGGAACCAACGCTTTGCAGGATTAGGCAAATACCAATTCTGCAGCTGTTATTCATCAATTTTTGCAGATACTAGATAAAGCTAAAGCAGAGTCTCACCATCTTAATTTTTTTTCCTAACTCCTAGGCCTTCCATTTTTCATCTTGACAGTGTTTCTTTAGAGAAATGATACAGTATAAACACACCTTCTGAAGGAATTAAGAGAGACAAATACTGAGAAGTACCGCAGAATTCCTACATTCTTGCCTGAACAGAGCACATCCCACAAATAAAAGGAGAGGGCAGCCTGCTGCTCTTGGATTTTCCAAGTACCTCTGCTCTGAGAGAAGCAAAGGAACCAACAGCAGGAGCAGTGGAGGCGAGGAAGTCACTGTCAATTAAAATAAAAGGGAAATGGACCTACATCAAGATTTTTGGAGCAGAAATAAGAATAATTTATCTTATGTTGTCTGACTACAATTCAGACACACTTGATGTTTTACCAGAATGTAGCATTCTTTATCTGATAATTTCAGTGTGCTTTACACATTAGAAGTGCAATTAATAGAATATGTACCAACCAATTAGATGACCTGTTGTGACCTTTCAATTTACACTGTGACAAAGACACACTTTTAATTCAGTAGCAGACCATTTTCTGGCATTCACACAGCCAGTTTAATGGAGCTTGGCAATATTTAAATCAAATGTGGAAAGATGAAAGCTAATTAAGGCCAATATACTAATGCTCAAATAATTTGTATTAATAGAAATTTTTAAAAAAGGGGCAAAAAGAATCCAGTATTCCAGGGCATGAACATATTTTTTCCCTACTAATTTAAATGCCACTATGGGATAATTTCAGTGTTGGCTTGTGCTCATATTGCATGACTTTTATTAACAGGAATAGGAATACTGAATTTATCTAGAGCAGACTAGAAAAACGTACCACGTTATTTTTGATAGCAGCTGAACACAAAATCAGATTCCCTCTTCGTATTTAAATATCTCATTCACACAGTAAAATCCCTCCCAAATCTTTGCACTGCTGCCTGGCCTGCTAAATACTGTGTTTGAGATTAGAAATGTCCTCAAACAAGGAGCAAATGGTCATTTTCAGAGGAAGGTGCTATTTTGCACAAAGGCCCTCCCTTTCCTAAACTCCATCAGCGCTGCAGTCCCACGGGCACAGAAAGTGCAGGACTGATGTGCAAGGGCTGTGGTCACACCCCTGGGTGCTCTGGGGGTGCCAACAGAATGAGCATCAATCCTGCACCAGGAGCACCTTGGTACCCTGCCCATCACCAGACAGGGCAGGGACCTCGCCCTGTACTTCTCCTTTTCATTCCCATCAAAATGAGGGACAATTTCAAGAGAGTCAGTTTGGCCCCACAGCTCATCTCACTAGGACAGGGCAAGAAATGAGCAGTTTTGGTCTGTTAGAGAATGGTACGCTTTTTCAAAATTCTTGTACCTGCTTAATAGTTGGTCTAATGAAAACATTGTGAAGTTTAAACCATATACTGAGGTATGATGAAAACATCTGTGCTGCATCCCAGGTTCTGACAAGGATACAAAGAAGTATTTCTAATTCTGCTAATTTTGTTTGCAGTCAGATATTCTTAACTGATTTGAAATGTGAATTATTACAATGATAGTAGTAGTATTAGAATGAAGCAATGTGCCAATTATCAGTTTCCTCCAGACGAGCCCCCATTTTGCCAAATACAGAAGAAAATCATGAGCAACTGAAAAACTGAGATAAGTTTCCATAAAAAATTATTCTGGGAATATACCATCTAATGTTCAGAGTCAGACAGAGATTCAGTGACATTTTCTTCTCTTTTTGTAGTCTCTACCCGAATCAGACTACCTCTGTGGATATACACTTTGCTAAAAAATAATTTTCTTTCTTCCAACAAGTACCTATTACAAATGAATATGGCTCATTATTTGTAAAGAAACTTGCAAAAAAAAGTCCCTGTGTTATTCCACAAGCCAAGTTTTTAATGATAATTTTCTTCCACCAAAATAATGATTTAAGAACAAATTTATTACCATGTTCAATTTATTAGGGATGGGAGAGCCTTACTTAGAAAACCAGCACCGAACCATGTAGTGAATTGAAGAAACATTTCCTTTGCACCCATTCTGTCTCTCTTGAGTTCACTTAGGGCTCAATTATGCAAGTCAGTGACAAAGCTGGCCCTTGACTCCTCTGTGACAAAATCCAGCCTTACAGAATTTCCTGTTTATATTTGTAACCTAGTTGGTATTCCTGCCACGCACCCGCAAATGCTTGCAGGACTGCCTGCACGCTTTCAAAAAGGTCGTAGCTCTTTCAGGATCATCAAACCATCATGGAGTGAACCATGAATCAAGATGGAAAACATGAGGGGAATGTTCTCCTGAAAGATAAGAAAACATATAACTTCTACAGCACAAGTCAAATGCCTCATCCCAAAAAGGAGCATAATTTTTCTAACCCTGGAATGGCAGCCTGCAGATTTTTGTGGCAATTCTCGTTCTCGCTGATCTTTGATTAACTCAGGACAGCATGAAGTGCTTTTGTTTTATGGCCAAGGTCAGGCCAAATATTTCTTGTCATCTGCTTAAATAAAAGGGTCTCTTTCCAGACAGATCTGTCTTTCCAGAGCACATTGCAAAATCTGATCCAGGGTGAATTTCACTGAATTGTACTCTGATGTTTATATGGATCTGTTTAATAGTGTTTTGGAAAGTAAAACTCACGTGCTGAAAAGTTAAGAAAAATGTAGGATAGGGAGAGGTCAAGGAACTAGAGAGTACTATTTTCTTCTTGGATCTATATTTGCCATCTATGTCTTGAAAAGTTGCATGCAGGATTATCTAACTGTGCTGTCTGAAATGTAGTTTGTTCTTTATTAATCTGGCTTAATTTCCTAAGGAATGTTTCAACTGAAGTTGTTCAAATAATTAATCTGGTAGTAAACTGCCAAAAATTTATAAAGGTTATAAACTCTTTAGTCTTACAGGATTCCATGTCCACCCCTGGAGCAGAAAGAAATTTGCCCTATCTTGATGAAATATGTTCTTTTGATTGCACATAAACCCTTTAAATACTTTAAAAATATGTTTATCTTTTCAATCTCAAAGCAAAATCTGACATTAGATTATGAATGCTAGTACTGAAAATTTCACAGGTAAAGAAATGATTTAACAATTCTCATCTTCTTTTTGGATAATATGTAGCAGACTCCTAAAAGAATCTTAAAGAAAAAAAAAAAAAAAAATTGAAACTCTGCAAAGCCATAAGAAAAAGTACCAACAAAAAGAATTCTATTTGCTTGGTCTGCAACATAACAGTCTGCAGCTATTTAAAGAAGCTTTCAGAGAGGGTGGTGCTTATTTATAATACAGAAGGAAATCTGCTGTCTGAAAGAAACAAATACAATGAATTTGAACAGCAACAGCAGCTGAGCTAGACGATAAAGAAACATCTCCCTAATAAGACATATTAAGATGCGGGCTTATGCCTGGGGCATTTTGGAATCTCTGATACTGGAAAGTCGTAGAAGGAAGTTAGATAAACATCTTCTAGTAGTCTGTATTTTCAGGTAATTATAGAACTATCTGAAGTAGAGTGGGTAGGAAGGGATCTTGAAGATCTTCTAGTTTCAACCTTCCTGTTATGGGCAGGGACACCTTCCACTAGGCTGAGAGCCCCATCCAGCCAGGCCTTAAACAATTCCAAGGATGAGGCATCCATAATGTCCTTTGGGCAACTGTTATAATATCTCACCATCCTCACAGTAAAGAATTTCTTCCTAACACCTAACCTAAACCCACTCTGTTTCAGTTCGAAGCCATTCCCCCTTGTCCTGATACTACTCGCTCCCTTCAGGCACTGGAAGGCCACAATTAGGTCACCTCAAAGCCTTCTCCTTTTCAAGCTGAAAAAAATCAATTCTCTCAATCTTTCCTCATAGAAATGCTCAATCCCTCTGGATTAGTTAAACCCATGGCAAGCCTGTCTTGCACTAGGATTTTTATGAAGCAGAAAGAGCTGTCAGTAACCAAAATGGGTTATTATCTAAAAATAATTTCCAGGTCTTTAGAAATGCTTTAAATGCTTCTTTTTTAGAGCATCTAGAAATGTTTTGAGGGTTTTAGAAATACAACATCAGTCTTATTCTTGTCATTTTAATACTTGTTCATTAGCTTTTGAAGGTAAGTGGGAAGATCTGTAGTTACTCTGGGTGATTTTTTTCATCTGGTGCTTCTCTGCTCTTTCAGGTTTTGCATTCTCCTTGTACTTTGCTGTTAAGCTTCCTTTTTAGGTAATATCCTGCTCTGCAGTTAATTGTATTTTGAGTTCTTGAAGGACTCTCAGACATTTAAATAAACTTTTTAAACTCAAACTCATTAAAAAAAACCTCTAAAAATAGTAAACAAAATCTCTTTCACTTGCACTCATATTTTCTCTAGTTTAATACAGGGTTAAGGACATCTTTTTGCCTGTTTTTAAACTGTGTCATTGATGCTTGAAATATGCTCAGCACAAGTCTCCCACTTGGCTCTTAAAACAGTATTTTTAAAAAAATGCTTTCAATGTACATTCCTGTTCTTTGATGGGAAAAATTTTTCATGACATTTAAAAGAGACTCCTGAGGCAAGTACTGTGTGCAATATGAATTATCAAGCATTTTTTGTGGTTGTGTAAATTCTTAATATTTTTTGTGTTTGTTTATTGCTTACGCAAGGTAACAGCCATTTCACCTCTCCTGCTTCCCACTTGGACACGTGCAAGTCATCACAGAAAGGAGTAAGGATCAATTTTGTCTTCTTTGTTGTCTTTTTTTTTTTAAACTAACCAGGTGTCAACCTCATTGTTCAGCCAATGCACAAAACTGGACTGAGGAACCAGCTGAGATCTCTCAGCCAGAAACCCACATTGGCAGCTTTTGCTAGCACAGGGAGCACTCCTGAACTTGTGAGAGGGTGCCCTGATTACAGTAAGCACCTCTGAAGAAAACTCCACATTGCATCAAGTGGTGTCTGGTCCCTGAAGCCCTCAAGGCCAGCTGAGGGGAAAAGATAACTTTTTTTCTCTCTGCAGGTTTAAATCTCAATTTTATCCTTTTTCTCCAGAAAAAAAGCCCAACCATTGTTTAACTGTTCTTATTTGTTTATTATGATTTTTCATGTTCTTCCTTTGTTTCTGAATGCACACATACATGGCACCTGGCTGCGTATCCAGCAGTTCCAAATTTGACTTTAACCCATTTGCTGCCATGTTGTTTTCAATGGCATCCCATGGAGGTCACTATTCCTACAGTCATCTTTCTAAGACACTGGTCATTAGGGTAGAATTTGCCAAGAGGAGAGCAGCAATACTGCAAGATAAATGGACTTCCTGGTTTTTATATCTGCATGAAAATAAATATAACATTAAATGATAATTATTATACATTTTCAACTCTTGTCGCAATAACATCCTGCTGTTTTGTCTTTTACAATTCCATACCCTCTCCTACCAATGCTACACACAAAGCATCCTACCATTGATTCCATTTCTCTCTCAATTCCAAAAGCAACTAGCTTTAATTCAACTGAAGTTTTGTATTATTTGATTTTCTCAGTTCAGTAGTTTACAGCAGTTATCCTATTTAGATCAGAAGTACTAACATTGTTAGGTTGAAAGCTGCCAATGGTTTGTAAGCTTTCAAAGCCTCCTTGAGGAAACTGTGCAGTCTCTTAGTTCTGAAAATTAAATCTCTAAGGGCCATGACAAATTTGATATACCAGTGGAAGGCTTCATCTAAGATATGGTTTAGATTTAGATCTATATTTATACTGATTAGAGTTTTGATATCCATTCACACCTTTATGTCTTCAAATTATTCTTATATATATATGTGAGATGCACAAAATTATCTGCTTTGTTTTGAACATCTTCAGAAGGCTGTACACAACTGTGTGATTCTATTTAGATGAAAAGCCACCACCTCATAAAAGAATTGGTATCTGCCCTCTCTCCCTTTTCCCCAAAGCCTCTGATATATAAGGGCTTGTATTCTTATATTTACTTACTTCTTATTTTATACTTCTTATATATAATACTTTACTTCTTATATTTACACCCCACCATTTTTTCAACTTGAGGTCCATAAAATTTGTGTCTGTTTATCTCAGTGGAAGCAAGTTCAGGTCTGTTTACTCATTCTCATAGCTCACAGTTCTTTTACCCATCTGTTAGGTGGTTTGTAAGAGACCTACACCTACCAAACAGTGCTTGTGGCAAGCCACATTCTCCTGCTTTACTCCCTCTGATTCTGTGGTTTATTAAAAGCCTTTCAATGCCCAAGGATAGTAACATCAGTGGCTCAGATTAATTCTTTTTGGTCTTTAGCCAATCTACCAGCTAATTTTGTCACTTGGCTAATTTAGTGATGTGCCAGCAAAATCCATAATTACAGCTAAAAGTATTTGTACTTCTATTGCTTGCTAAGGTGATTCCATGAATACCATGTACTACTTCTACCCTTCAGTCCAGAAGAACATATTTAATAAAAAAAAATTGGAAGTGGAATGTATCATCTATTAATTTAAAACTTTTATTGCTTTTGTTTTTCTCTTAGCAGGACACTAGGCCTAATCCTACTCTGAGTTACTCAAGAAAGGATTTTTTCCCCTGGTTAAGAAATGCAGCTTGCAAGAAGACTCCTTTAGCCAGCATTTGAAACCCAACTGAGGTAAATCTCTGCTACATGGGGGAAGAGCATGCCATTACCTGTGGTGGCCTTATTGAGATGTGATACTTTGGGATTTTGATGTTCTCCACAGGAAAAGTATTATTTAAGGGAAGTTTTACTAAGCTTTTCCTTATTTGTTAAATGAGTAAAAATTTCCAATAAAATTTCCAAAAAAAAATCTTCCATGAAAACAAAGAAATGTCATTTCCATACAGAATCTGTTGTGGAAGACAGGATTTAAAAGGCTATAGCCCAACTATGAAGCTCATTAGAGTGTCTGTTTCACATCAGTTTCACCACCCTCCCCATGCAACCTCCATCTTCTCCAAGAATGATTGCATATTGGACAGAGGTACTTCCCCAAACATCATTATTGCAGGCTTTCCAAATGAAAATATTTGATACAAACTTAGAAGCTAGTAAATTAAGAGCCTTTCTGTTTGTTAAAATGCTTCATGATTTCCTTAAGACTTGATAGAACTGCTCAGCACTTTTGAGTTGGCACCTGTCAACCTCTAGTAATCAAAACCAAACCTCCAAAAACATCCAGCTGGTTAAAACAGAGAAAACGTGCCAATATCTGGTGGCTTTTTTTATTTTCTTTGCTGCCCTGTGGATGATAATTCCTCTTTGCCCTTCTTAGTAAGTGCAAGCATAAAATAGAGAGGCAGGCAAAAAAGAAGAGTGTCTGGGGAGGAAGGACTGGCAGGGAAGATCCCGCAGCACGAGCCAGGAAAGCACAGTTCCTCGAGCTGGAGCCAGAAGCAGCAGGTTTGCTACAGAATTAATCCCTGAGCACCTTCTGCTGCCACTGGAAGCATTATGAAAGTGCTAAGGGCTGCACATGTTCGCAGGCTGCTTCCCCAGCTGCTTTGGGATTAAAACCTAGCTCCAAAACACAGTGGATGCTGAAGCGCGCTACGTCCACATCTGCAAAGAGCACCGGGGGCTCATGCTGGTCTGCCTGGGGGGCTGGAAAGCATCTCTCCCTAGCCAGCATCTAGGGGAGGGGAGCAGGGAGAGCCTGTGACCTGTCAGGGGTTTGGCAGCCTGCCGTGGGGAGAGAGAGCAGGCGTGAAAAAGGCCCCGCAGAGGAGGGGAAGCAGAAATGAGGACCAACAGAGGACTACAGAGGAGGGCAGAAGAGCACCTAGAGTGTGAAAAGGAAGAGCTCCCACTTGTTTGCGCTGCTGACTCTGACTCGATTTGGAAGCTTAGCTGTCATTATGAGAATTGGATCAGAAACAATTTTGGAAGATGATGATATTTACTTGCCAAGCCAATCCCTATCGCTTACTCTCAGTGCCAGCTCCCTCAGCTCTCCGAAATAGCCTTCTCTAATTTTCTTTAGGCTGGAAGCAAATACCAATTCAACAGGAGTCGTGGGTTCTCAGCACTTTTCAGGAGTAGGTATTAGATACACGCTGAACTTAAAAACCCACACGTAACTCAAGATGGTTTGTTTCAGTATTCTGCCTCCTCTGGAAAACAAATTGTTGTAATACAAAACCGTGCATCTCACTTTGATAGTTTATTTGATTTATCCATGCTGATGCTCCAGGTAGTTCTATTAAGCAGAGTTTGACAGAGGTTTTTATGGGACATCATTTCTGGTGGAGCTGTGATTGAAGTGACACAACAGGCTTCCAAAATACTCACTGAGGTACACAGGTTTCACACAAACTGATTGTGAACAGAGAGATTTTCAGTGACACCAGAGGCATTCATCCTCTCTTAGCCAAGCCTTGTGAGCTTCCTCTTTCTGGTTCTGCCAATTAGAGGTGCTGTCTGTGTGCCTCTGTAGGCTCACCACTAGAGAGTCAGATTTTCACCACAGTAACAGTGGTGCTAATGTCAAGTAAGTACATAAATAAACAAATCCAGTGAAGCCTTTATAGACATGGTTTATACTGCAAACAAACCTCCAAACTGAGTGGATATTCTTTCTGTTCCTCGCTAATAGTTTTCTGTCCAGAAATCTTTATGTTATTCATATAACCTGTTCATTACCGCAGCACATGACTGTATCTACGGATGATCATAACCCCACCTGTGGTCACTGGAGTTTGTAGGATTTTACTGGGAGGGAATCAGCACGAGATTTTATTACACTGTTGACAGATCTGCCATGGCAGCAGCCCCATGCATTACAAGTCTCAAAAAAGCGGAGGGACATATACAGTACTATTAGGATCTTAGTATATTGGCTAAGGAACGTATTTTGCCCTAAAAGATATTTCAATCTTTAATCTTAGGTGCATGTTTTAGTGCTTAGCCCTACTGTCTTCTATAGCCCTGAGTCATGTATTTAAGCAAATACCTTGATTAGTACAGTCCTATGCTACGTTAGGCATTTGAACTAATCATAGCTACTCCAATTAAATTAATGCACAAGGTAACTGGCACTTACCTTCATGAGCATAATGAATATATGAAGAAATGCGTACTGGAAATAAAAACTGGCTAGCAAACAGTCTGCAGGACAATTTGTGTGTGGATGGAGTCTCCCATTTCTGAAAAACACTGCTGCCTTTTGCTTTTATTCATGTTCTTCAAAGTACATTATGTACTAGGTAGGACAAACATGCATCTGGAAATGGCATTTATCAAGTCAGAAAGGACAGTAAGAAAAAGAGGGGGGGGTGGGGAAGTTCTATTGCCAGTGTAATATTTCCTGTAATGGCTGTAAACAAATCTAAATCACAGGGTGTTACAAAAAACGAGGGGCGAAATGAACTGTACATTAACCATTTCTGCAAGGAAGAACAATGCTTTTATCTCTCTCCCCACCTTTTTTCATATTGACGCCAACAAACCATTTTCCATATATATATGGTTTTCTTTTTCTTACATGCAAACCTTTCACCAGATTTACATATTAGATATAATTTATGCAAATAGTATTTCTCCAATAGTCAATACATTTTACCTCTCAGATAAGGAAATTACCTAAACCAGAGTATTTCATTCATAATCAATGAATAATTCAGACACAATATTTTAAGGAGTCTAATTAGGGACTTCTAATCATACTTTATTGTTACTAGCCAAGCCCTGCCAACTAGTGTTAATGAAACTCAGACTTCAGATGGTTTACTATCAACACTGGAGTATGCAGGAATTAATCACCACAAGTAGCCTACCCACACAAGTGTCCTGAAATGCATTTGTAAACTTCTAGCCCAGCAGGATTCTGTATTTTTGCTGTCCCAGTAGACTCAATGGAAAGTAGACTTCAGGTTGCTGATCTTAATTTCATCCCCTTTCCCTTTTCTGGGTGAATTTGAACTTTATGTTTCCTTTTCCTCTGCTATATTCATTTGTATTCTATGAGATCTGCTCCCCTATCTATTTCCTTTTCCCAGGTCAGTATGTTGATGCTGCAGCAATAGTTCATGAAACCTGACATAAACCAAGAGAACTTTATGAAAACCAAAAGACAAACCCTTATGGTTCCAGTCTGGGGTATTGGCTTATGATGTCAGTTGTACTTCAGGATTTTCTTTTTCAACTCACTTAAACTCTCACTTTCCTTCCCTCCCTCCCCCACCCCGCTTCTCCTTTTTCCATCTTATTATTCTGTCTTCCAGCTTCCTGGCTATTTCGCTTTCCTTTTTCTTTCCTCTCTCTGCTCCGATGCCTTTCATCTCTCCTAAACCATCTTGCAGTTCCCCAGTCCAATTCTACCCCTCGCTGTTCTAACCCTACTCCATCACTAACCTTTTCCCTCGTCTTGCTTTCACAGACTCTTTGACTCTATCTACGGACTTTGAATATTTTCTGGCCATCACTCTGTCAGCCTCCAGGCAGTACGTGCCACTCAGCATATAGCCTGGCAGATAGCACCTTAGGTGGCTAATTTTGCAAAAGAGGATATATTTCCTACTCATATTCAAAATCCCAGCAACTGGGATGTTTTCCACTGCAAGACCGACAATAGAGGCTCAGTTAGGGACGTTGGAAGAATTTAGTGATTTGTTTGGTTTCCTGAACAAAGCAATCTCATTTAACAGTGCTGGTAAATCACACAAAGATAAAACATGCAAGTATTTTATGGAACTCAAAGACTTTACTTGCAGGTAAAAGACAGACATGTACAGACCTAATTTTATTTTGCAGCCTTTTTCTATTGTAATAAAGTACCAATATGAAACCATATTTCATTGGAAAGACTGTGAGCAAAGAAAAGAAAAAAGGAAGAGGGCGTAAGTGTAAAATCAGTGAAACTATAAAATAATTTAAAAAGATCTGCTGCCTGAGTGCAAAAGGATCCTCTAGACAGGAATATAGTAAAAGAGAACTACAGTGTCTCTCCAAAGGGGAACAAAAGGAAAAACCTGAGGAAAGATGAAATAAGGGTGCTGCTCCTTCAGGAAGGAAAATGGAACTGCAGTCTTCCAGTAATTGAGGGTTCACCTAATCAATTACCCGTAGCTGAAGGAGGCCAAAACCTGGGGCTAAAATAACTCATCCAACCCCTAGATGGGGCCTGTAGCACCAGCTGTAACTGCTGGTGTGCTCAGAAAGACCAAAGCCATCTGAGGCAGGCAGTACTTCAATTTCCTCTGTCTCTTCAAGTGGCTGTGGTATTCTTTATTTTGTGCCTTAAACTGTTGGGTAGCAGGTGGTATGTACTGTTAAGCTGTTGTCACATCTCATCCCAAAGCTGCTGGTATTTCACTGACTGATAAAGTGTGACCCTTTAATTCAAAACCTCAGGGACAAGTATTGATAGCACTTTATCCTATTAGGCAATCTACCACTCAGAAGATACTGTTCATTATAAATAAGGTTATCAGAATCTGACTCACAGAGTAGTGAGGTAAAACACATTACTATACTAAAAGTGTTAGTTTTATTATCGGTTTTGCTATGCAGGTATTGACAGGTTGCTGTGATAACGCAAGAAGTCCAGCACTTGACAAGAACAAAGAAGAATTACAGAGCAGGTGCATACTGCTATCACAGGGGTGAAGGGAACGTGGCTGCAAAGAGTTCAGGTAGAATCTTTATGTTGTTGGCAGATAAAGTCTTCAAAATGACAGAAAATAATTGCCTAATAAAGAGTTATAGTACTGCCCTAAGCTGCAGAATGAAACAATTATTTTTATGTAGCTCCTCATCTTCAGACTCTAAAATCTTCTTTGTTGTTCTCTCATCTTTCCCTTGATCTTTGAAGACTTTACCCTGTATATTTAACAAGTGTTTTTCATTTGTTTTCTCTCTCCCCAGCGCTTTCCCTGTGCCCCTCTGTGCCTGGCTTCTGCCGTGCTGTTACCTTTCTGGCTGTAACACCCCGTCGTGGGCCGGATCATCGCAGGCATCTGTTACCCTGCGGATGCCCCCCGTGCTCTCCATTATTCTCACAGGTCAGCACAGTTCATTGGTATCCCGTGATAGTTGATGCAAAAGGAGAGCAGATTAGAGCGCCAGGAGACAGGAAAATGACTCTGAATCTGATTAGTTTAGGCAGAAGGGATTTCATGTGATCCTAAGATGCAGCTGTAGTGTAAAACAAGAGATACTTCTCCGTGTCTGTCATAGTGCCTGCAAAATCCCAAATGAGCAGAGACACTGTGGGCAGTTGCTCATTTAATTAACCTGCCCTGACTATCAGGTTCCAGGTTCTAATGTCATTTGATAGAGTTTTCACTTTGCTTCTTAGATGAGATCACCCATGGAGACAGTGTGTAGGCTGGATCTAAATTGTATTTCACATGAGAGCCCAAATGCAGCTCACCTCCAAAACAGCCTATGTGTCTCTATTTAATCAGAGTGCAGCAATGGAGAAGTGAAAGCTCTGGCCTTTTCTATCTGCTGTCCAATATCATGGCTGCAGCCCTGGTAAACCTCTATTCCTCAAAATGACAAATATTTCCAGGTGTGCCCTAACAGGTTAAGGTGCCTCAAGCACACCATGGTGAACACAGAAGCTGGACAAGCAGTGAAGCACTAGAGACACTGCTATCAGTTTTACAGTCTAAGTTTCATGTTGGAGGATAATTGGAGGCTCAAATTCCTAACCTTATTTTTTCTAAGGATTTTTAGAACACCATGCTTTATAAAATTTTAAGACTCATATGCATGTACACCTACCTCTGATATAAAATGGGAAGTTTCATATTCTTTCAAGTTCACAAACTGAATTGAAACTCCCTGGTGTTAGGAAATTAGACAGATTAGCCAGTTCAGTCCTCTCCCAATCACTACTGAAAATCTTTATCACTTTTTAGTGGATAGAGCAGCAGAGAATATTTCCTAAGCCTACACACCTATCTAAGTCTTAACATTTCCAATGTAGATTGTGCTCATATTGTGCCTTTTAAAATTAAGAACACTGCAGGTAACAGACTTACGGTAGAGTTGTCACTTGCCTTATCTCAGTGAGAAAGCTTTTTCCTCTATTTCCCTGATTAGAAAAAAAGAGAACAATGAAGCTGAATGAAGAATACAAAATATACAATTTAGCCTCCAAATTTCACCCTAACTTACTCAGTGTTTATTCTCTGCTTTTAGAATACTGATAAGAAGATAGCGATGTCCTGAATATATTCATTATTACCTCTCTGGGTAAATTTCTTAGAGCATTTAAAATTCACCACTCACTCAGTACAGTTTGCCACTGGTCAGTCAAAGCACACAACACATTGTCTGATCTCTGACTAGCAGATGGAAAAGAAAAAAAAGTTTGTGGATATGTCAAAAAATTTAGTTCTGCGCATGGTAATGCCCACTTGGTAAATTCTTTCAACAGCTACTCTTGAAAATAACATTTCTATTAGAAATATGATTGATAAGAGAGTCCAATAATGGGAAGCCAAATGCATTATTTTTTGAAGAAATAGTCTCTGAAAGTGATATTCAACATCTCTCCAAATTAAGAAAACAAACTATCCATGATATTCAAGAGAGAGGTCTGGCTCTGGCTAACAACAGTCTGTGAAAAAGACAATCATTGTACCTGATTGCCAGCCAAGTACCAAATTTTCCCATATTTAGTGGCCTAAATCTGGGTTACTTACTATTCAGAAGGTTTGAGGTGGCTTTTGTTACCACGCACAAAAAATATTAGAAAGATTACAATAGGCATTGGAAATTTTCCAGTCAGCCTCTTTGTGTCCTACTATGCTTTGTTAGGGATTAGTACTTTAACCCTTGAAAAGGGAAGACAAAATGCCAAGTTATGTGAACACAGAAGCACAGCAAAGAGCAGGAAGGTCATAGATTCATAAAGGCTAAAGAGAAAATCTTTAAAATCTGAATAATACAATTCTGGGCTCATTGATTTTAATGGACTTTGTATCAGGACATTATTTCTGTTGTGATGACAATATCTGTATAATATATTCATTTTTACAATCCTGACAATGAGTTATTCTTTGATAAGTGCTTTTAATTTAAAGGAAAAAATATGTCAGTAATTAGAGATTATCCCTTGGCATTAATTTTATGAAGTGTGCCATAAAACCCTTTTTCAAATTAAGAAAAAGAAAATCTAGGCCAATGTAGTGCCAATGAAGAACTTGACACGAGTTAACAACCCTGCTAAAAGACGAGAAGAAGACAGCTCAACACCCTGTTTAGTTTTGACCCCATAGTGATCAACCTTTTCTTAATGGTGCCCTCTCAAAGTACATCATCCAAAAATACATTTCAGCTTCACTGCAATCCAGATTTCTGGCTCTAAAAAATAATTTTTCTATGCCAGGCTGATAGTACAAAGGGCTAAAATAAAACCATTTACCTCTTTTTCAGCCTCTTTTGGTTAATAACAATTGAAGGACATGTTTCTTGGGATTTCGAAACTTTTTTTGCCTTGTTACCTGAATTTATAATGGATAGAACTTCAACTACCCGATTTATTTTTGTGAAGCAGGAGAAAAAACATTAATCTTATTCCATAACTTCTCTAACCAAATAGGAGTGCCTCTTTCCCCCCACTTAAGAACCACTAAGTGAAATGTTGAATGCAAGTCAAAATGGAACTATACATATACATATATATAAAAATGAGCAAACAATACCCAAACCAAAATAAAAGACAGGAAACATGAAGATCTCTTCTTTCAGAACTATTAATGCCAGAAAATAATCAGAAAAAATTCAAAGGCAACTTTAGAACTGTTACATTTGTCTTATTTATATCTGTTTGGCAGAAGGAGAAGAGATATGGACATAGAGCATTCTCTGGAACATGGACTCTCTGTGACAGCATCTCTCTAAGGCAGGATTCAGGTCAATTGCCCCCAAATGCATTGATCCCAGTTATGGGATTGTATGAAGAAGGATTAGCACCATGCAGTTCCAAATGGGATTTAAAATTTATGATGTCTTGGAGGTCTCTCTGGGATTGCCATACTACCTTGCCTCCCAATGCAAAATTCAGCCAAGGAATGGAGAAGCCACCAGCCTGGTTTTCTACCATCACACCCAGGGGATATTGGCTGGAGAGAGCAGGCAGTCATCTGCTAGCAGGAATCCCAGTGGTCTTTCCTGCTTAATTTAAAAACTAAAAACCTTCTGAGGAGGGAATCAAGTCTGGATAAATTCCAAATGCTAAATCTAGCTTATAGAAGCAAACACAGGGCCCTAAAGCCAGATGTTTTCCATTAATGCAACCAAAGAACTTCATCTGACAGCTGGTTCATAGTGAAAAATGCCTCTGAATGTAAGTAATGGGAAGCTAATCGTGTTCATTTAAGTAATATGAAGTGTTTATTTAAGTAATAGGATGATATAATCATTTGTGCTTGTTTTAAGGATGATCTCAAAGAAACAGGTACAAAAGAAAGCACCCTTTAGCCACAAACATAAGGGATTTTGCTACTACCTTTTGTGCACATGAACAAATATGCATATATGCATATATTTTTCTACATAAACTCTTATTGCCAAGGATGGAGAACAAAGCTAGTGTGTAGGCTATAAACCAATGGTCGTTTACCATTCTTTTAGACTTGAGCAACTTTGCATGGATTTAATCATTACTAACTTCTATACCCACAATGTACTGTGAAAATTATTAATTTTCTCTTTCTCAGACTTTAGAAATGAAGATTTCCACATCTGTTTTTACGTCTGTGGTGAAATTACAAAGACAAAAAATATACACACACAAAAAAACCCCCAACATATACAGTATAAAACACAAATGATATTTTCTCTCACCCTAAGGAGAAAGACAATTTTTCACCAGAACTAGTGAAGTAGAAATTCTGATTTATTGATCTCTGAGGTCAGATGTAAATATTTTCAGTTGGCTTGTTGATTTTTATTCTGCTTGTTTTGTTTTCTGTTGCCCTTTTGAATTTATGGAAGGTAAGGTCAAAGAGTTAATGCATTAATTCATTCAGTATTAAAGAGCCCATTTTACATCTTTCTGAGCATCCTTCAAAGCTGATATTCTGTTTAATATCTGTGTCAGTCACCTCTGTAAAACAATGTCATGATGAAACTTTAAACTGTCATATGACAGCAGACAGTTGTGGGCCTGTTTTTCACTTTAGCAGAGTTTCACTAGGAAAGGATAACAGGAGAAAACCCTAAAGGGGAAAGAGGTAAGTTTGCTTTCTTGAAAAAATGTTCTTTATTAAAGACTCAATCTTCAACAAATACGATGGAATTAAACTCGGTCAGTGTGAACACCCACTATTTTTTATGTCTTGCAACAAGTTCCAGCTGAAAGGCAGGTAACTAGTATAATAGGCTTATTTCTGATATTCTGGCTTTTTGCACACCAAGGACTTAATTATCAGAAGACATGTAATTTTTGAGGTCCATTTTCTTGCAATTTTAATCTTTTCATGCCCAAATGACTATGTTCTTTCAGAATAGTCACATGACATTACTGCATTGTAATCCTTAGGTACCATATTAAACAAAAGCAACACTATTACTGGTTTACAGTTGGTAAAGTAAAACTGTGCTCCTGTTTCAAAGATGTTTGTTTCCCTTAAGTGTTTGGATTTGCAGTTTCCCACAAAAAAAAAAAAAAAAAGAAAAAGAAACTGTAATCTCCCTCTTGAGATAAGATTTTTACTTCAGTAAAACTTTGCTAAATACCTTATAATGTTAATATTTTGTATCTGTCTATATACATATATATTTATTTATATTTCTATTTATGTAAGCCCTATAAACACATAGCTTTATAAATCAACTGTATTTTGACTCTATTGTGCTTCTCAGACCATTGATTCGGGTTGAAAAGTACTACTTGATATTTCGTAGAGTGAAATCCATCATTGTGTGATGGTCTACAAACTACTTGAGGCTCACTTACTTCAGGGTTTAAGTAGCACTTTGGTGATGCATTGCCTTGTGCAGATAGAATTTTACCTTTAAAGAACATCCCACGTCTTTTCTTGTGATAGTTTAACTATGCAGTAGGACTGTAAGTGTTTTGTGAGATTATACTGTAAAATTTGATGTTTCCCTCCTTCTCAGTTATATATATATTTATTCTGAGTGGAGTCCTTTTCTATTTGAAAGAAAAAAAGGGGGAGGATTTTAAAGCAAAACAGAGTCTTTTTTTCTTTATATTACCAACACTGCTGATAATAAAAATCTCTTGAGAAGTGAGGTGCAATCTGATGTGTAAGGAAGAGAAACAACCACATTTTTCTTTAATTATGCTACTGTGAATTCCTGATAGTGGAAATATCATGTCACTTTTCAGGAAACAAAATGCAAGAACGTTTTGAAAGGTGGCTGATACACGCAAATTTATTATCACTACATTTGAGCGTAGCACTAGGTTTTATTTTTTCCTCAGAAAAACAAACCAGCTTTTATCTACCATCAGCTTCAAAAAATACTGACTAGATCCTGCAATTCCCAGGGTATAGGAAGTTGAAATAAGATTAAGATTAGAGAATGTGTGAAAAGGCACTAATTGAAGAACAGGAGCACTGAGAAGAAAGGATTAAACAGATTATAAATCTAATGTACAGGGAATTACTTCATATACGACCATGAACTACACAGAATCAACTGTTATGTTGTGAATGAGCTCAACAACTCTCAAAACAAAGCAAGAAAGTTTTTTCCCTTTTTTTTTTTTTTTTTGGTCCTGAATGTATCCAAGTATTGTGCTCTTAACTGATGATATAAGAGGAAGCTGAGAGAAGTGAATTTTAGGTAACCTGTCAGAATTTATTTCCATAAACATAGGGTAAATAATTTCAAGTCCAGATGAGGAGTTTCATTACCTACATAGCTTTTCTGTCTAATGATCTATGAAGTTCTATAGTTTTTATGCCCTGTGAACATTTAGATATCAATAAAATATATTCTACTAGTTCCAAAATTCATGGACATATTAATAATTATGGGCACAAAATCTTGATGAAAAATAGGTGTCAGATTCTGACAGCTAAGGATGCTTCTGACAAACTGTTCAAGACATCCTTAAAACTTAAGACATTTCCTGAAGGAAGCAAATTTCATGAAAGTCTAGATGCGTACTATCCTAAAAAATATCAACTGCCAAAAATAAATAAATGACCTGGGAAACAGTGAAATATAAATTCCATGTGCATATACACACCTGCAGAGTAGATAAGCAATATTTATTCTCACTCATATATAAATTTTAGATAAACTGAAATAAACATCCCATGTCAATTACAGATTTACAGATACTGCACTTCTTTCTTTTAAAAGATGATTTTTTGCAAATCATGCAGAATGAGAACACAAAATCATGCACACAGAGAAAGCAGGAGCAGAGAACCCTCTCCTCAACGCCCTCCAACGTATTTCAGCCTATTTCATATAAGCTAGAAGGTAAAATTCATTTACTCTCATGGCTACAGTGTTGTTGCTGGTATCACACTAACAAAAATTCAGATCCTGATAATGTACCCAAACCACCCATGGCATACCCATAATTTCCATGCTGGGTAGTAATAAACATATTTATACTCCATGACTTTCCCACGTATTTGTTTTTGCTTGACAATAGCTCCTTGATTTGGGAAAGCATGCAGACAGAATACAACCAAGAAACATAAGGAGCAAGTATCCAGACTCTGGCTCAGGTTAAGGACACTGCAGTGGATAATGATGGTTCACAGGTTATCAAAAATTAGAATAATTAATTAAACAGTTAGAAAACAGACACATGAACATACCATCTGGAAGTGTTATTACATTGTGTGTCTAAATTATTCCCCGACGCTTAGCACAAATCTCGAAGAGTGGCAATTTAATAATATAGAGGGTAAAAATTAAATTCCACGAATGATTGGAAGGCCTCCTCTCCAGTACTGTACTGACAAATCTTAGTAGAACAATGGTAGTTGATGAGTCTATTTCTTAAGCCATACAGATGAAATCAAGCAATGCCCCCAAGCAGCACTCACTATGCTGCTTTCCTGAGAAAGCCGCCCGATGAAAAAGACCTGGGGGTGCTGAATCTACTTCAATCTAATGAATGAATTAATATTTCTACCATAGTACTATTAAAAGTGCAGTGGCTGCTAAGTGAGGCTGCTAAGAGGGTAACGAAGAAGAACATGTCAAAACCTGCTGCCTCACATTTTTCATGCCTGCCCTCCAGAAGGGTTATGAAAGTCAGCCCACTCTCCCCACTACAAAATGGATGAACGGACACCTCAACAACAAAAGACATCTCAGAATACTGCCAGACTTCAAAACAACTTTGAACTTGCTTGGTGTTCAGAGTGCTGCTGTTCCTGTTGTGTTTTTTTGTTTGGTTGCTGGGTTGATTTTTTTGTGTTTCAATATGTTCGTGTCTTTGCCCTCCCTGTTAGACGTCAAATGAGAAGCAGAAATAACATGATTAGGTGAGAAAAGTCAGTCTGCTGGCAGTTTCAACCTGATTTTTCAGATCAGAGATGCCAGGGAGGAATAGGCACTGGGTAAGTACTAAAGCATGTTCCAGAACCTTTCAGGTTTCTTTATCAAAATCTGCAAAATGGAAGAACCCAAAGACTAAAGGCATTATAATAAGAACAGGAACGCTCACATGCACGTGTGCGTTACTCTCGGAAAAGGGCTGTGATGTGAGCCTTGTTTCCATATACCAGTATCATTTCAGGGGTGATGACTTAAACAACAAAAAGGAAACCACCGTCACCAAACGTGGTTCCCCAAACAGCATTCTCCAGATGCAACTTTAGTCATGTTAGGCTGAGGTTACAGGTGACGCTTCAAGCTCATCCTGTCTTCTCTCTTTACTAGGAGGTGCAGTTGTTTACTAGGAAATAATGGGGAAATGAGGTTTAATAGTACCCCTGCTTGTGAATATACTTCACTCTAGTCCTCTATTATTTGTTGTTTCTGAAGATTAGGAAGAACTAATTCAGTGCTACGAATCACTCAGAAATAAGGAAGGAATTTCACCAGTAGTGTAAAATTTTAAATATTTTAGACTTTGTTTTTGGAGGTCCACATTTTCTCTTATATGTATAAGAAGTCTCTTCAGACTAGCTGTAAACTAAAAATATTTAGGTTAAATGAAAAGATGTTGCACTACCTGATTTAAAATTCAACCCACCAGTCAACTTAAATACATTATAAAGCATAAATTGTGTGAGCCACACATTTTTTTATTGAAGACTTTTCAATTTTTATGTAAACAAGCAAAGTGTCAAGTGAGCATTCTCCAGAAATAAAGACTTTTTTTTTAGTAAAAGCAAGGGATTTAGCTTGATTCCCTAAATAATCCCACTCAAATGAGTTCTTTAAAAAAAAAAAAAAAAATCTACAATAAAAAAAGTGTTGAGTGAAGAAATGGAAGAGTGCTGGAGAGCAGAGTGTATGGAGACAATTGTTAGCCTCCCCACACTTTACTGAACAGATTTTAGTAACCTAAAAAGTCCAATTTCATTCATGGTGTGCAAAAGCAGAACAGAGCAACAAAGACCCTCTTTCACAGACATGAGTTTGTATAATTGCACATTCTAATGGCTCCCCTGCAACTGCCCCTTGGAGTCGTGTCTGTTTGTTTACATTTGCTGGTTGTTTTTTAGAAGGAGCTGTAAAAAGCATAATCACAGCAGCAACACCAACCAATGCTATTAACTCTGCTTTGTAAACCCTTGATGTAGCTCCGACACTCAGTCTTACGAACTACATAGTAGAATTTAAGCTGGATCATTTAAATAATGATAAAGCTGTCAAGACTGATGTGATTTTCTTCTTGAGCAATTCACCTTCTATTACGGGTTTTATTCTACTTTATAGTGGGCATCTGTAAATCTGAGGATCAGCTTAGCTCCCTAATTTATACTCATTGCACGTACTACATGGTTTTAACTGACTTACTTTAGAATGATTCACAGTAGTTGCTAGGAAACCTTTCTGTGTTCTTTTCACTTCTTATATAGCATTAGCTTTTCAATTGATAAGGCTGTACCTTTAGGTACAGAGGGATTTAAGCAGAATCAAACAATGACAGTAGGACTGCAGCATAGATAAGCCAAAATATAGGCGGGGAGGGGGCGTGCAAATCCTTGTTCTTTGTACAGGTAATACAGAGGATTAGAGCAAAAGAAAGGACACTGCACATTTCCCATGAATATTTTTTAAAGATATTCCGCATCATATTAAGAAAAGCTGCAAAACAAAACTTCTTACTGTAGTTTGAAGTTTATAAATTTGTAAATGACTGTAGCAGAGAAGCCATTTCATTCTGATGCATTTGTTACATGGCGTGTCTTCCCGGGGATAATTTCCAGTGGTAATATTGTAAAGCATTTTTCTGTGTGAGGGAAGGATAACTCCCATGCAGCTTTAAGGAAGTAAATGTTCTTGCCAGAAGTCTCTCTCTTGCAAACACATTTCCACTTAGATAGCACAGTTAAGTCATACTTTTTCCTGCTGAAATAATCTGATAGATGTCCTCAGGTTAGCAGACATACAAGCCTGTGTGAGAACAACATAGAGACAGGTAGAGACTGGAGAGATAAAAGAAAACTTTACCCTTATCTACTGTAAACTGCATTATCTTACTGCTTCTCATCTCTACTGGGATAAAAGAGTCTCTTTTTCATTTGAAAGCTTTTCCAAATCAATTCAAGTGTACAAATATGTATCTGATGCACAGCAGTAACTATATTATTTTCAGATGCAGATTTTCCACTATGCCCTGTTTTTCTTCCCTGAAGAATCCCATCTCTTTCCAAAAGTTTCAGATGTTATTTGAGTAAGCAAACTGTGAAGAGCCCATGACACTCATCCATCTGCATACCTTCCTGTTCCCACCACATCCAGGTGCCTCATTGTCCTCGAAGTCTGATGGTGGCATTCAGCCAGGATCCTAGTACACTCAGGAATCTGAACAACACCACAACCATCTTTCAAGAGGCCTTACAGTAAAGGTATAAATAGTGGAAGGTTTTTTTTTTTTTTCCATTCATAATTGAAAGAGGAAACAATTAAAATTTTCTTTTTGATGTCTTTTTAATCTGGGACACATTGACCTGTAAGTGTCTGTAGTTCTACATAAATTTGATTTTTTGTTGGTGGTGTTTTTGTTTGGTTTTTTTTTTTTGTTTGTTTGTTTGTTGTTGTTGTTGTTTTTTCCCCCTCAAGGTTTCTGAAAGTAAAATCCAAAACACTTTTTTTTTCTTTCTTTTTTCCTTTTTTGAGAAGAGAGGGGGCTGCTTTTTTTTTTTTTTTTTTTTTTTTTTTTTTTTTTTTTTTTTTTAAATACTGTCTCGGAAGGTTAGACAGTTTCATAAGATGACAGACTCCCCTCAGCAAAGAGTGTAACTTATTTCTTCCAATAGCCTTAACTCAAGTCTCTTGGGTTAGCATTAACACTGTCTTGGGTAGAGGGAGTTTTTAAACACCTACTTTCTACCAGTCCATATGAAAAAAGGAGAGAAAAGTATTTCCTAGCATCATTCTTTCAAAACAGCCAAATTGGAGAACATAAAATCATGTGAAATAAGAAGCCTATCATATCTTTGGTCCTAATATAGGCTGAAAAAAATAAATATTTCAAACAATAAGACAAATCCATGAATAGTATTTCATAAGTGAGTGTAATGTTCATGAAGTTTTAAGGCAAGCAGGACAGTGAAAGAAATAGGGCTACATTCTGTAGATCACTAATATCAACCATTAATGCCTATGCCAAACCCATAACAACCTTTTAGAAAGGTATATTTCAAAAGCAAACATCTCAGAGGAATTTGAAAACACCTTGATGTAAAAGAGAATCTGCCACCTCCAACCATAAAGAATATCCTTTCCATTTAAAACACTCATCAATTCTAATAGTAGGTGGTGAGTTAATGTTAATCCTTCTCTTATTACCCCTTTCCCACTGCTGATAAAGAATCATTAAAGAGTCTTTAGTACTCAAAAGTGCCTTAGCATCAAAACATTCATATATATACAGTAACTAAATCATCTCTCAATGCTTTTGAGTCAGCTAAAGAGATGGACTTTTAAAAATCTTTTGTTGAAAGGCACTTGATACAGTCTTTCCTCTTTTTGTAACTATCTTCTAAAATACATTAAGTCTTTTGATAACCTTTAGAATAGGGACAATAGTTTTACATGCAAAATGGTAATATCAATCTCCAAGTAAGGCAAGTTGACATCCCCACAACGTTTCCAAGACAAACTCCTCATTTAAGCATCACAGTGCTGCATAACTCCTTTAGCCACAAGATGACACAGAAACTCCCCTATTGCTATTGTGAAAGGAAGACTAAGTTTTAAAAAAGCTTTTAGAAGCTGAGTTATGTAACACATCTTTCACTACTGTACAGTTAAGTATTCAAAGACCTTACACTGGCTATTATTTCTCACTGAGATCTCTTTCCCCTTGAAACAGTAGAACCAACAGAAAACACAAAATAGTAACAAAAGGATCTCCAAAGCAAACAAAAATCACCAACACAAACCCCAGCTGTTCTAAAAAGAACAGCTCTCCATGCAGGATAGACTCTTACCAACTCTCCTAAGATAATTCTGAATGTGGCAGAAGAAACAGTACAGCACAGAGGCTGAGTACCTCCTGTATCATCACAGCTGATTTTGCATTGGATGTTTTCTGTTATTCTTCTGTGTATTTCCAAAATGTCACCCAGATTATTTTACATATAATTGATTGATGTTGATAACAATAAAAGAGAAATGAGGAGGAAGAGGAGAAGTGGTCTGTAAGCATGATTCTAAAGATTCAAAATAGCTCTTCACTTGAAAAGGAATTTTTATCATCCATGGATAGAAATTTGGAAAATAAAATTCTGAGGAATAACTACTAAAGGCTACTTTCATCTTCTGGTTAAATAACTTGAATCACATTGATCTGATGAGGTCACTGATAAAATATATAGATGATTCTACATTTAAAATGCAGAGAGCCAGCAAAAATCCTCACCAGAAATGATACCAAACAATTTAGAAAATCCAAACCATAGCAAAAGGAGTAGAAATTAATATACTTAGAATAAAATTAGCCTGTTTCTCTTTCTGAAACAAAGAGAAATTGTATTGGTTAAAAGTATACAGGAAAGACTGCTTTCACTCAGGACTGTGTAATGTTGCAAAGCACTCTGAAAATACACAGGACTAGGCTAGCTCTTATCTAATTTATTCCCATCTTCTTTAGAAGGAGATATACAAGGATATGAAGCACCGTATTCTTTCAAGAGGAAATGCCTGAGGAACATTGCTGTACATCTCAAACCAGCAGTGATAGACAAATTATTATGATTTTTGTATGGAACTAGCTTATGTTAAGCAGATAAATACAAGAAGAATCCAGCACCCTTGCTATAGATCTGGTTGCTGTTTGGTCTGCTAAGAGTAAGTAAGTTGGTGTTAAATGATCAGTGATTAAGAAGAAGTCTTCTGTTTAATTTCTGCTTACCAAACTACATCACACATTCCATTCTTTCTATTTAAGGAAAAAAAAAATAAAGCAGTGTAGAAAAGAATAGCTTAATTAAGTATTAAAATTGGACTTGAGGCAAATATGACTACTGGCATAGTTTCAGTTACACATTCTCTTCTTCACTTACTATAGTATAACATGCCAAAAAATAAAAAACAATACAGAAATCATATTCTTATGTATGATGAGAGCTCTCACTTGAATACTCTACTAAGAGCTCTCATTCAGGCAGTCACACTCTTTCTATCAATACAAAGGCATAGTAGTGCATTAACTCTGTAAAAGATAAATCTGAAATGCCCAGAGACCAGCAATCCCTTCAACACTACAACCTACGTGCTAGATGAGCTTACTAACCCGTTAGTGGGATTCCATTATTCCAAATGCCTTTTTGGTCTCTTAGAAGCAAAATTTATATTTTTTCTTTTATTATGAGTTTCTTTTATTATGATTCATTCTGATTTTTAAGACTACAGATAATTGGGGTAGAACATGACTTTGATACCATACCTCTTAATTTTCCCTTCTGTAGTTTTTAAATATCTAGCAGCTGCTCAGCAGATTTTTCATCTTTCACAGCTTTTGCTGCACCACCAATGAATTCACAGAACTTGATTTCTTTTTTTTTTTTTTTTTTTGTATTCTGCTAGAGTCTCAACAGGTAATACTTAATTCCCCACAGTTCAAGGCTGTCAGATATTAAGAAATATTTTCACCCTTC